>NC_092224.1:91263783-91271283 GCF_036320965.1 Panulirus ornatus
TCCTCTTTCCCCGCCACCACTCCCTCCTCCTTCTCCTCTTTCCCCGCCACCACTCTCCCTCCTCCTCCTTCTCTTTCCCCGCCACCACTCCTCCTCCTCCTCCTCCTCCTCTTTCCCCGCCACCACTCTCCCTCCTCCTCCTCCTCTTTCCCCGCCACCACTCCTCCTCCTCCTTCTCCTCTTTCCCCGCCACCACTCTCCCTCCTCCTCCTCCTCCTCTTCTTTCCCCGCCACCACTCCTCCTCCTCCTCCTCTTTCCCCGCCACCACTCCCTCCTCCTCCTCCTCCTCTTTCTCCGCCACCACTCCCTCCTCCTTCTCCTCTTTCTCCGCCACCACTCCCTCCTCCTTCTCCTCCTCTTTCCCCGCCACCACTCCTCCTCCTCCTCCTCCTCCTCCAGGGGTTGGGAAAGTTGGAGAACTTATATTCTTTTCTTTTAACTCACTTTCGATGCGTTGATGTAGTGGCTCTTCAACTGACAGTTGTTATGTATTTTCGTATGTTTATTGTCCTTTTACGTTGCGGTCGAAATTTGTCATATGTATCCCTTTATTCATAAAGGTATATATTGACCATAAATACGTATTACTTAAGGGGATTGTGTTATTGATCAAGGTATAAGCGTAGCCTAATTTATTCGGTCATATATAGAGCGTAGCGTAATGCCATTATCTGGTCATATATAGAGCGTAGCGTAATGCCATTATCTGGTCATATATAGAGCGTAGCTTAATGCCATTATCTGGTCATATATAGAGCGTAGCTTAATGCCATTATCTGGTCATATATAGAGCGTAGCCTTATGCCATTATCTGGTCATATATAGAGCGTAGCTTAATGCCATTATCTGGTCATATATAGAGCGTAGCTTAATGCCATTATCTGGTCATATATAGAGCGTAGCTTAATGCCATTATCTGGTCATATATAGAGCGTAGCCTTATGCCATTATCTGGTCATATATCACACGTAGCCTTATGCCATTATCTGGTCATATATCAAACGTAGCGTAATGCCATTATCTGGTCATATATCAAACGTAGCCTAATGCCATTATCTGGTCATATATAGAGCGTAGCCTAATGCCATTATCTGGTCATATATCAAACGTAGCTTAATGCCATTATCTGGTCATATATAGAGCGTAGCTTAATGCCATTATCTGGTCATATATAGAGCGTAGCCTAATGCCATTATCTGGTCATATATCAAACGTAGCTTAATGCCATTATCTGGTCATATATAGAGCGTAGCTTAATGCCATTATCTGGTCATATATAGAGCGTAGCCTTATGCCATTATCTGGTCATATATCACACGTAGCCTAATGCCATTATCTGGTCATATATCAAACGTAGCTTAATGCCATTATCTGGTCATATATCAAACGTAGCTTAATGCCATTATCTGGTCATATATAGAGCGTAGCTTAATGCCATTATCTGGTCATATATAGAGCGTAGCCTTATGCCATTATCTGGTCATATATCACACGTAGCCTAATGCCATTATCTGGTCATATATCAAACGTAGCATTATGCCATTATCTGGTCATATATCAAACGTAGCGTAATGCCATTATCTGGTCATATATCAAACGTAGCCTAATGCCATTATCTGGTCATATATAGAGCGTAGCCTAATGCCATTATCTGGTCATATATCAAACGTAGCGTAATGCCATTATCTGGTCATATATCAAACGTAGCATTATGCCATTATCTGGTCATATATCAAACGTAGCTTAATGCCATTATCTGGTCATATATCAAACGTAGCATTATGCCATTATCTGGTCATATATCAAACGTAGCTTAATGCCATTATCTGGTCATATATCAAACGTAGCATTATGCCATTATCTGGTCATATATCAAACGTAGCATTATGCCATTATCTGATCATATATCAAACGTAGCCTTATGCCATTATCTGGTCATATATCAAACGTAGCCTAATGCCATTATCTGGTCATATATAGAGCGTAGCCTAGTGTTAATGCGATGCCCCCTGTATGTTGATCAAAGCCTGGCTTATTTCGTATCCCTTTCATCTAATTAAGGTCACGGTTATTGGGAATGGATTTGTTCAGCCATACGTATAACAAGTACACCATATTCTCATGTTACCATGCAGTTTAATGCGTTCTTCAATGACCTACACTCCGTTCGTGAGTTTCGCTTTGTGTGCAAGCATTGCTAGGTATGACTGAAACCCTATCAAGTCATTTATAACACCACGGTGGCACGAATACTAAGCTATGAGGTGTTTTGTGAACGCTCGAGCCACAGGAAAATATAAAATTTATTTTTGATCCAAAGAACTTAAACCAGGGAGAAAGAATACTTCCCACGTATTCCCTGCGTGTCGTAGAAGGCGACTAAAAGGGGAGGGAGCGGGGGGGTTGGAAATCCTCCCCTCTTTTTTTTTTTTTTTTTCCAAAGGAAGGAACGGAGAAGGGGGCCAGGTGAGGATGTTTCCTCAGAGGCCCAGTCCTCTGTTCTTAACGCTACCTCGCTGAGGCGAGAAATGGCGAATAGTATGAAAGAAAAAAGAAAAAAAGGAACTGAAACCATCTTCCATCACCAGCCTAACTCTCACACCCACCACCAGAGGCGCCACCACCATCCACCACCCTAACCCTCATATCGTCCTCACAGACAACATATTGTAAGTGTTTACGGAAACTGTGTCTCTCTCCCGTCATCCATTATCGGCACTGTCACCTCATTATGCCTTCACCCTCCTCTTCCTCCGTGCGCGTATGATGAAGCAGAAGGGAGTCAATTCAGGCGTGTGTAGAGATACCGGGAGATAAGTTCTCAAATTATGCCTGGAGGAGACACTCCACCTCACTGGCTCCAATACTTCCTCAATATTAAGAGCAGTTTCGGATTTATTACGCGACCCGCATCATCCCCCAGGGCGTCTTGCCTCGGGCGAGGTTGCTCGTAATTAGTTATATACAAAGGATCGTGATGAGAAATATTCCACATCTGTCTTTTCGTAGGGGAAGATGTGTATTGCTCTCTCATGGTACTCCCCTGTCCAGTTGTGTTATACGTGAGGAAGATCAAGAGACGGTGGGCTATGAGCAGAGAAAAATCAGTCCTCAAACAACAAAATAGTTATTACACACACACACACACACACACACACACACACACACACACACACCTACAGGGTAAGGCTAGAGACTTTAAATTGACCGACTTTGGAAGAGAGAAGGGTCAAAGGGTGACTTGATCACAAGTCTTCAAGTTTTTAAAAGAGATCGACCGTGTGGGTTGTGGATCTTTTGAGAGGTGTAGGGATAGAGGAAACCACAGGACATGACATGGGAATTAGTGAGAAACTTGTGAATAAAGACGTAAACTTTGACGGTATACGAGTGATAGATGATTGGAATGGATTGACTGATGACACGGGATTGCAGACAATATACGTAAATAAAAGTGGTTGTATGATATTAGAGTCTTCAAGAGATGGGGGGAACCCAGCGAGTGTAAAACTCCCTCCCCGTACCATGAGGTAATTACAGTCACAATAAACCGTAATTTAGTTATTTGTTATTACAAATTATACCGACCTAAACTGGGGTATGCAGCAACACCAGTTTTGGAGGGAGAGGAAACGAGGCTACCAAGTACGCAGGGGGAGAGGAAACGAGGCTACCAAGTACGCAGAAGGAAGGAGACGAAGCTACCAAGTACGCAGAGGGAGAGGAGACGAGGCTACCAAGTACGCAGAGGGAGAGGAGACGAGGCTACCAAGTACGCAGAAGGAAGGAGACGAAGCTACCAAGTACGCAGAGGGAGAGGAGACGAGGCTACCAAGTACGCAGAAGGAAGGAGACGAAGCTACCAAGTACGCAGAGGGAGAGGAGACGAGGCTACCAAGTACGCAGAGGGAGGAATAGCGTCAGTGGCATTGTTATAATGCAAACTACAGCGACGCTAGACACATGCAGGGTATCAGACTTCATTATAATGTGGAGTGGAACGTATAGCGTGTTAGGCAAGACAGTATGCAGAGGCTGAAAATGTGGTTGAGGATATACATCAAACACATGCTGCATAATTTGCATAATGCAGAGCGATACTGGCAGTTAGATTATGAAAATTCACGTGACCAATGCATATATACATGACGCCCGTGCAGCTCAGGGCCTGGTGGGGAGGGGGGAATTTGGGCATGTTGAACAATAATGTCTTCAATAAAGGTAGACTTTTGAAGCCTGAAAACAACGAGTAAGGCTTGTACCTGGCAGCCACCACCACGTACACCTCTGGTGCTTTTATCTTTTCCCCTGCCAGCGCTGCCTGCCGAGCTGAGCTCCTGTATGGGATTCGTCATGGCTTCAATGGCAGCCAAGGGTTAGCCACTTTTCAAACCACATTTGGACGTTCTCACTCAACACCCGCAGTTCCACGGTGGGAGACCCGATGCCACGGGCATGTCTCTGGAAGGCGTCAACCCTAGCGTCGCTCGTGGAATGATTTGGATTCGGGTCATCGGTGGGCGGGGGTGTGGTGTGGAGGAGGCGGGAAACTGTGAGGTAGTGAGAAGCGAGAGGCAGTTGCGGTGTGTGCGCGCAGTTGGCCAGGGAGATTTCAAGGCTCCGCTACGACGTACAAGACTATTGTAACCTCATCTACGAGGGACTGTGTGGGGGTCTAATTAAGTCGAGCTATCGCGCACAACAACCATATACCGAGTGGAAATTTCACGCCAGAATATCGTAAAAAGGTTAGGATATTCACGCGATATTTGCCCTAAGTAACTGAAATCTTGTAGTTATCGGTGAAAAAAAATAATCTATGGGATAGATAGATAGTAATCGATACATGGGATAGATAGATAGTAATCGATACATGGGATAGATAGATAGTAATCGATACATGGGATAGATAGATAGTAAGCGATACAGTATCCTTCCGTGTTGGTAGGGAAACTGACTAGATGCGTGGTAGACCAGAAATGAGGAAGAACACCTCCTCCTCCTCCACCACCAGCGGCGGACCAATGAGAAACTCTGCTCGGCTGGGCAACCCGGCCCGAGCTGGGAGGTTTATATAAGTGTTGCAACAATAGCGAAAGCACCAATTTTAAATTCTAGTGTGTTTGCGAGTGATTATACCTTCAGTGGCCGCCTGTGTGTGTGTGTGTGGGTTACACTGTATGTATGGCCTCACCATGTGTAACAATGTGTATTAGACCCAGGAAGTTCTTGTCATTATAAATGTTGTATGTGTTGGTGTTTGTGGCATCTCGGTCCTGCATTCGCATGAGTGTTTGGTGTCAGTGTCTGTCTGTCATTATCACTATAATTAGGGTTCCAAGGGTGGAGTGGGAAGTGGTTGGGTAATTAGGGTACAGTCCCATTATAGGTGGATTTTTTTTCTTTGTTTTTTATGATGCCGTAGTGTGTGTGTGTGTGTGTGTGTGTGTGGTCTTACACCAACCTTAACTTTACATCATCTATTGTAATCTAACCTAACTACCAGTGTTCGAAATTGGCCATTTTTTTTTTTTTCTTGTCAGTTTTGGACTTGTTGACATTGTGGCCAACAATGTAGGATTATAAACGAGGATTTTTATGTAAACTTCTCTCGTCTGAGCACCGACCAAACTGTCGAAGGTTCCCTAACTGTTGTCTTCAAATTTCGCCAAAATGGGTGAAAATTGTAAACAAATTCGCAATATCTAATGCTATCACATTTTTCTCTTTCTTTTGACAAAATTTAAAGATGGCCTTATCATTCTTTACATTGCTTCATATGCTTAGTATACATTAAAACGAAAACCTTAAGTATAGAAAAAATATAAGCATATCTATACAGCGTTAATATATGACCCCATCATAAGGCCTGTATATTACCGATATATCGAATATGTGAGATGAGAGAGGGTCAAACCCCCACCACTTCATCTAACCTAACCTTATATAGTGTTCACCATATCACGAAAATCATCATACTCGCCATATTCTCAGAATTGAGTGTAACAAATTTTGACACTTGCATGTAAACTGACTAATTTAGATAGTTTATATAGTCATCGTAAATATAAGATGAAAAATAAGAACCTTTAAACCATGTCATACGCACAAGACTCGTTGCTAAGGAAAAATAAATTATTCCAGCTGGTAGTTTTCTTAACATGGTCGCTTTCCAGTAAGACAAAACATTTGGCTAAAAAGAAAAGAAAAAAAAGAGCGAAAAGTTTCCCCAATAATTGTAAATTCAGGAACTTTCCCCTCTCCCCCATCTCCATCCTAGTTGAACTCATAGTATTATATTTTCCCGTTTTCTCAGGCGAGAGAAATTTCACGAGGTAGTTGTAAATTCTTGAAAATTTTTACAGACTGGGAGGATTCAATGTCAGAAAAGGGGATTTAATTGCATTTCATTAATGAGACATGCGAAACCACAGTGTTGATTTAAAGTTGAGCCATGCGAAGCCACAGTGTTTTATTATTTTCATTTCGAGCGAGAGTAGAAGATCATTAGAGAGAGAAAAAAAAAAAAAGACATTGTCAACAGTAGGTTTTCTGAAGACCTTATCTTAGAATTGACCTTATCGGAGTATTGGCTCGCGTGGCTTATCAAGTGAGCGCTCCCTCCGTGGGCGTTAAGGGGAAGATGGTGCCTCCCCCGCGTGATGATAAATGGATTCGTCTGTTTACACTGTGCAAATACCGTTACACACGTTAGCTTCGCTGCCCGCGGTGGTTTATAGCCTGCCTTAATTCGTTATCAGTCTAAGCTATTGTTAAACCTTAAGAGCTAACGTTGAACGTATTGTTAAACGTTTGGAGCTAACGTTGAAGGTATTGTTAAACCGTAAGAGCTAGCGTTGAACGTATTGTTAAACCTTAGGAGCTAACGTTGAACGTATTGTTAAAGCTTAGGAGCTAACGCTGAACGCATTGTCAAAGCTTAGGAGCTAACGTTGAACGTATTGTTAAACCTCAGGATCTAACGTTGAACGTAGTTAAACCTTAGGAGCTAACGTTGAACGTATTGTTAAACCTCAGGATCTAACGTTGAACGTAGTTAAACCTTAGGAGCTACCGTTGAACGTATTGTTAAAGCTTAGGAGATAACGTTGAACGCATTGTTAAAGCTTAGCAGCTAACGCTGAACGTTTTGTTAAACTTTAGGAGCTAACATTGAACGTATTGTTAAACCTTAGGAGCTAACGTTGAACGTATTGTTAAACCTTAGGAGCTAACGTTGAACGTATTGTTAAACCTTAGGAGCTAACGTTGAACGTATTGTTAAACCTTAGGAGCTAACATTGAACGAGTTGTTAAACCTTAGGAGCTAACGCTGAACGTATTGTTGAACTTTTAGGACAGTTAAACCATCAGAGCACAACGGGTATAATCTCTTTCATAAAACACGCCGGTACGAGCTTGGAAATAATGGCGTTTACCCTTTGACCTAAACCTCTAAGGGTTAGGTCAAAGGCCAAGCCATCTCATCTAAGGGCGGC
>NC_092224.1:91276283-91278783 GCF_036320965.1 Panulirus ornatus
TGCTCAAGGATCGTCCCATCGTGCTCAAGGGTCGTACCGTCGTGCTAAAGGGTCGTACCGTCGTGCTCAGTGGGTCGTACCGTCGTGCTCAAGGATCGTACCGTCGTGCTCAAAGATCGTACCGTCGTGCTAAAGGGTCGTGCTCAAGGATCGTACCGTCGTGCTCAAGGGTCGTACAGTCATGCTCAAGGATCGCACCGTCGTGCTCAAGGATCGTACTGCCGTGCTCAAGGATCGTACCATCGTGCTCATGGATCGTACCGTCGTGCTCAAGGATCGTGCCGTCGTGCTAAAGGGTCGTACCGTCGTGCTCAAGGATCGTACCGTCGTGCTCAAGGGTCGTACCGTCGTGCTCAAGGATCGTACCGTCGTGCTCAAGGGTCGTACCGGCGTGCTCAAAGATCGTACCGTCGTGCTCAAGGATCGTACCGTCGTGCTCAAGGGTCGTACAGTCATGCTCAAGGATCGTACCGTCGTGCTCAAGGATCGTACCGTCGTGCTCAAGGATCGTACCGTCGTGCTCAAGGGTCGTACCGTCGTGCTCAAGGATCGTGCCGTCGTGCTAAAGGGTCGTACCGTCGTGCTCAAGGATCGTACCGTCGTGCTCAAGGGTCGTACCGTCGTGCTCAAGGATCGTACCGTCGTGCTCAAGGGTCGTACCGGCGTGCTCAAAGATCGTACCGTCGTGCTCAAGGATCGTACCGTCGTGCTCAAGGGTCGTACAGTCATGCTCAAGGATCGTACCGTCGTGCTCAAGGATCGTACCGTCGTGCTCAAGGATCGTACCGTCGTGCTCAAGGATCGTACCATCGTGCTCATGGATCGTACCGTCGTGCTCAAGGATCGTGCCGTCGTGCTCAAGGATCGTACCGTCGTGCTCAGTAGATCGTACCGTCGTGCTCAAGGATCGTACCGTCGTGCTCAGTAGATCGTACCGTCGTGCTCAGTAGATCGTACCGTCGTGTGTACCCTCATGTTAACAGAGATTAAGATAAAAATCATTAGTACCTCGGCCACATCAACATACCCCAATTACCATCAAATTGTTTCCCCGTCATTAAAAAGGAAAGGAAAACTGTTGGGATAAATTATTTTTCTCCTTCAAAATATAATCAACAATTTTCTGTGTCTGGTCCCATGGTATAGTTGAAGAGTTCCCATGGGTTGTGGTGGGAGTGAGGTGGCGACCTTCCACGAAAAGTGTACCGTTAGGTTAGGATTTACGCGTAGCGCTCACCGCAGGAATATACTAGGTCGAAAAATAACATTTAGAGTTGTGTGACTTAGGTGTTGTGAAGTGTTGTGTGTTTCCGTGTATGTGTGAGTGTGCCTGTCTGTCTCTGTGTGTGTGTGTGTGTGTGTGTCTGTGTCCGTCTATGTGTGTGTCTTTGTGTGTTTCCGTGTGTGTGTGTGTCTGTCTGTCTGTCCGTGTGTGTGTGTGTGTGTGTGTGTCTGTGTCCGTCTATGTGTGTGTCTTTGTGTGTTTCCGTGTGTGTGTGTGTGTGTGTCTGTGTCCGTCTATGTGTGTGTCTGTGTGTGTTTCCGTGTGTGTGTGTGTCTGTCTGTCTGTCCGTGTGTGTGTGTGTGTCTGTGTCCGTCTGTGTGTGTGTGTGTGTGTGTGTGTGTGTGTCGTGAATGCCATCAAAAAGGCGTAGTAAACATGGGTCAGGGAAGGGAAACTAACAGCCGCTGTAAGTACTGGTCCATATTAACTGCCCCGTCACTAATAACTTTCCCCCGATACCCTGCGAACTACCCATTACAGACAAGGTCGTTAGAGGCCGCTAGGGTCGCTTGTGTACGTGGTCTGAGAATTCTCTCTCCCACTTGAGGAAGGCGATTCGAGATCTTAATGGTTGGTAGACGTAGATGCCTGACGTAAATGGCAGTTTATACTTTAAAGAGACTCGTGTATCACAGGGTAATATAACATACGTACATACATACCTACATTCACCCGTATCTCACACTTTTAAATGAGAGAGAAACTTTAATCAGTAGCGAACATCCTGCGTCGCCTGATTGGGCCCCCTGCCTTTCCCCAGTAAAAGAGAAAACGAGTATAAAGTTTTGCTCAGTTGGGAAACAACCCAAATGCATTTTCGATATGAGGCAAAGACTTGACTCCCTCCCTCCTGAGCGGGAGCGTCTGGTGACTTATGGCAACCCGTACTGGCGTTGGGGGGAGGAGCGAAAGAGGGAGGAGGGCGCCGCTCGTACATGCCTCGAATTTTGAATTTACGACTAATGGTCGAATGTTAATAACAATCCAGAGTCGAAATACACAACAGAATGGACACATCGGACGACCCTGGTCCCCGCCCGGAGAGGCGCCTGTAAAAGCAGTACGATTGTATAACCGACGTGGGATAAGCGCGCGCGGGGGAAAATATGGATCGGAATGTATCACGGAATGTGGGGGAAAACTTCTCTTTGTAGCTAGGACTAATATCATGGCTGATTTAATGACTCACGGTGAATTAGAGTCTTATTAAAGCTT
>NC_092224.1:91283783-91308783 GCF_036320965.1 Panulirus ornatus
CGTAACTCCAATTCAACGTAGACATTACTGTAGAAACGGAGGTGTATATTGAGCATTAACTTACATCAAAATGCAGTAATGTAGCCGGATAATTATTATTTCAAGGAAAGTCTATAGAGGCCTTAGTACATGACTTACCATATGAGGGAGCAACAAACATATATATATATATATATATATATATATATATATATATATATATATATATATATATATATATATATATATATATATATATATATATCATTAATTCATTAGAATATGTGGTTATATATTAACGCTCTTAAAACATAGGTTACACATCTCTTAACTGCACAGAGGCTGTACGTCATGGGCGTTTACTTAAAAGGCTTCATTGAAGTAACAACATGTATAAAATGCACACGTTTTTTGTAAAACAATAAAATTACTTATAATTTTTGAAGGCGACTCATTTTGTTATTGTTAGGTTTTGGGTGACGTATGTGTTGAATACATTATATAAGATTTTATTCTTTTTTTTTTACGACATTGTTATGATAATGATGAATACCTCTGACGTCATATGATCATAGTTACTGTTCGAATATATATATATATATATATATATATATATATATATATATATATATATATATATATATATATTATTTGGATGTTAATGTGCTGAGAGGTGCAACTGGAGGGATGTCTGATCATTATCTTGTGGAGGCTAAGGTGAAGATTAGTATGGGTTTTCAGAAAAGAGGAGTGAATGTTGGGGTGAAGAAGGTGGTGAGAGTAAGTGAGCTTGGGAAGGAGACCTGTGTGGGGAAGTACCAGGAGAGACTGTGTACAGAATGGAAAAAGGTGAGAACAATGGAAGTAAGGGGAGTCGGGGAGGAATGGGATGTATTTAGGGAATCAGTGATGGATTGCGCAAAAGATGCTTGTGGCATGAGAAGAGTGGGAGGTGGGCTGTTTAGAAAGGGTAGTGAGTGGTGGGATGAAGAAGTAAGAGTATTAGTGAAAGAGAAGAGAGAGGCATTTGGACGATTTTTGCAGGGAAAAAATGCAATTGAGTGGGAGAAGTATAAAAGAAAGAGACAGGAGGTCAAGAGAAAGGTGCAAGAGGTGAAAAAAAAGGGCAAATGAGAGTTGGGGTGAGAGACTATCAGTAAATTTTAGGGAGAATAAAAAGATGTTCTGGAAGGAGGTAAATAGGGTGCGTAAGACAAGGGAGCAAATGGGAACTTCAGTGAAGGGCGTAAATGGGGAGGTGATAACAAGTAGCGGTGATGTGAGAAGGAGATGGAATGAGTATTTTGAAGGTTTGTTGAATGTGTCTGATGACAGAGTGGCAGATATAGGGTGTTTTGGTCGAGGTGGTGTGCAAAGTGAGAGGGTTAGGGAAAATGATTTGGTAAACAGAGAAGAGGTAGTAAAAGCTTTGCGGAAGATGAAAGCCGGCAAGGCAGCAGGTTTGGATGGTATTGCAGTGGAATTTATTAAGAAAGGGGGTGACTGTATTGTTGACTGGTTGGTAAGGTTATTTAATGTATGTATGACTCATGGTGAGGTGCCTGAGGATTGGCGGAATGCGTGCATAGTGCCATTGTACAAAGGCAAAGGGGATAAGAGTGAGTGCTCAAATTACAGAGGTATAAGTTTGTTGAGTATTCCTGGTAAATTATATGGGAGGGTATTGATTGAGAGGGTGAAGGCATGTACAGAGCATCAGATTGGGGAAGAGCAGTGCGGTTTCAGAAGTGGTAGAGGATGTGTGGATCAGGTGTATGCTTTGAAGAATGTATGTGAGAAATACTTAGAAAAGCAAATGGATTTGTATGTAGCATTTATGGATCTGGAGAAGGCATATGATAGAGTTGATAGAGATGCTCTGTGGAAGGTGTTAAGAATATATGGTGTGGGAGGCAAGTTGTTAGAAGCAGTGAAAAGTTTTTATCGAGGATGTAAGGCATGTGTACGTGTAGGAAGAGAGGAAAGTGATTGGTTCTCAGTGAATGTAGGTTTGCGGCAGGGGTGTGTGATGTCTCCATGGTTGTTTAATTTGTTTATGGATGGGGTTGTAAAGGAGGTAAATGCAAGAGTCCTGGAAAGAGGGGCAAGTATGAAGTCTGTTGGGGATGAGAGAGCTTGGGAAGTGAGTCAATTGTTGTTCGCTGATGATACAGCGCTGGTGGCTGATTCATGTGAGAAACTGCAGAAGCTGGTGACTGAGTTTGGTAAAGTGTGTGGAAGAAGAAAGTTGAGAGTAAATGTGAATAAGAGCAAGGTTATTAGGTACAGTAGGGGTGAGGGTCAAGTCAATTGGGAGGTGAGTTTGAATGGAGAAAAACTGGAGGAAGTGAAGTGTTTTAGATATCTGGGAGTGGATCTGTCAGCGGATGGAACCATGGAAGCGGAAGTGGATCATAGGGTGGGGGAGGGGGCGAAAATTTTGGGAGCCTTGAAAAATGTGTGGAAGTCGAGAACATTATCTCGGAAAGCAAAAATGGGTATGTTTGAGGGAATAGTGGTTCCAACAATGCTGTATGGTTGCGAGGCGTGGGCTATGGATAGAGATGTGCGCAGGAGGATGGATGTGCTGGAAATGAGATGTTTGAGGACAATGTGTGGTGTGAGGTGGTTTGATCGAGTAAGTAACGTAAGGGTAAGAGAGATGTGTGGAAATAAAAAGAGCGTGGTCGAGAGAGCAGAAGAGGGTGTTTTGAAATGGTTTGGGCACATGGAGAGAATGAGTGAGGAGAGATTGACCAAGAGGATATATGTGTCGGAGGTGGAGGGAACGAGGAGAAGAGGGAGACCAAATTGGAGGTGGAAAGATGGAGTGAAAAAGATTTTGTGTGATCGGGGCCTGAACATGCAGGAGGGTGAAAGGAGGGCAAGAAATAGAGTGAATTGGAGTCATGTGGTATACAGGGGTTGACGTGCTGTCAGTGGATTGAAGCGGGGCATGTGAAGTGTCTGGGGTAAACCATGGAAAGCTGTGTAGGTATGTATATTTGCGTGTGTGGACGTGTGTATGTACATGTGTATGGGGGGGGGGGGTTGGGCCATTTCTTTCGTCTGTTTCCTTGCGCTACCTCGCAAACGCGGGAGACAGCGACAAAGTATAAAAAAAAAAAAAAAAAAAAAATATATATATATATATATATATATATATATATATATATATATATATATATATATATATATATATATTGGAAAGAATCACAATTTTGCGCGTGACCAAGTTTATTCCTATGAGTCCACGGGGAAAATGGAACACGGATAAGTTCCCAAGTGCACTTTCGTGTAATAGTCACATCACCAGGGGAGACACAAGAGATGATGTGATTATTACACGAAAGTGCACTTGGGAACTTATCGTGATTCATTTTCCCCGTGGACTCATAGGGATTTCTTGATCACGCGTAAAATTGTGATCCTTTCCAATATATATATATATATATATATATATATATATATATATATATATATATATATATATATATATAATTATTTATTATCATTTTATCTTTTTACTAGAAGATGACCGGAAATATTTAAGTGTCTGAAAAGTACAATTGTGTTTCAACTTTTGACTTGATATAAAACCAGTGTTGAATGTCATGTTGAACGTGCAAACATATATATATTTTTTTTTTCCCCACAACATGATCAGACTATCATTACGTTATGATTATTCCATTGTTCTCCACGATACCATTATTATTTTTCCTCCTTCTTTTATTCATACATTTTGTGAATAGCCGAGCACTACTAGGAATTCCAAACGAACATTATATTTGAAACGGAAAAAAAAAAGAAAAAAATAATGGTTCTTTTGTTACCCAGCTGTAACGTTCCATCGTGGGACATGCCTTCGATCCGACCATCACTGAAATTTTGAATTACTGTAATTTTGTACTTAATTAAATGAGTCAGGTATACCAAGTGTACGTAGTGTGGTCCTTAATGATAGTTACGAAGGGTTTGGCCCATTGGTGGATACAGCGTGACGTCAGCAGTTGTTAAATGACCCAACCACCTGTTTAGATGCCCAGAGAGTAAAATGACGAGCCAGCTAACTACCATGTGCTTGTACGTGGTTAGACGACCCTCTTTACGTAAGACGCCTCCCTCGGACCCTCTTCGTGCCTAGCCGCCTCCCTAGGACCCTCCTCGTGCCTAGCCGCCTCCCTAGGACCCTCATCGTGCCTAGCCGCCTCCCTAGGACCCTCCTCGTGCCTAGTCGCTTCCCTAGGACCCTCCTCGTGCCTAGCCGCCTCCCTAGGACCCTCCTCGTGCCTAGCCGCCTCCCTAGGACCCTCCTCGTGTCTAGCCGCCTCCCTAGGACCCTCCTCGTGCCTAGCCGCCTCCCTAGGACCCTCCTCGTGCCTAGCCGCCATCCTAGGACCCTCCTCGTGCCTAGCCGCCTCCCTAGGACCCTCCTCGTGCCTAGCCGCCTCCCTAGGACCCTCCTCGTGCCTAGCCGCCTCCCTAGGACCCTCCTCGTGCCTAGCCGCCTCCCTAGGACCCTCCTCGTGTCTAGCCGCCTCCCTAGGACCCTCCTCGTGCCTAGCCGCCTGCCTCCCTAGGACCCTCCTCGTGCCTAGCCGCCTCCCTAGGACCCTCCTCGTGCCTAGCCGCCTCCCTAGGACCCTCCTCGTGCCTAGCCGCCTTCCTAGGACCCTCCTCATGCCTAGCCGCCTCCCTCCCTAGGACCCTCCTCGTGCCTAGCCGCCTTCCTAGGACCCTCCTCGAAGCCTAGCCGCCTTCCTAGGACCCTCCTCTTGCCTCAGCGACTTGCAAACGAAAATAGCAAGTGTTGGGGAAGGCATGGCGGCTAGGCTGCGCTGCTTAACGCATGGCACACGGGCGCCAACCAGACAAGACTCCATCACACTGTTCAAAACGGTGTCGAGACACGCGAGGGAGCTGAAGATAAAAGATAAATTTCGGAACATTTTGGTAAATTTTTACTTTATTTGCGGCACACAATTTTTTTGGGGATGGATTTTTCGATTTTATTTATAGAATTTTTTTTTTACTGCCTTATCGAGATTCATATAAACAAAACAGACTGTTTTGATGGGTGTAAATATGGATCATTGAACTCAATGGAGGGAAAATTTCCAACCAAGCCTTATAATCGGTCGGGAAGAGCGCCAGTCTTACCATGTGTTTACGTTGTGTTCCAATAATATTTCTATAACTCTCAAACTCTTACGAGCCAATATTTTCCTCCCTCTCTTTTTTTTTCCTTACGAAATCACTCGTTAATCCCTCTCGTTGCTCGCCACATCATTATCATCCTTCGCTATAAACGTGGGAAATGAATAACTTCCAGATTATGTGAAACTAACACTAGAGAAATCTTGACCGGGCGAAGCCTGTCCTCCAACAACGCAACTTCTCTCTCTCTCTCTCTCTCTCTCTCTCTCTCTCTCTCTCTCTCTCTCTCTCTCTCTCTCTCTCTCTCTCAAGAATCTGAATTATTCGTTTGAAGATGGCTAGCCACTATCCAAGCTCGCTTGCTCAACCCTTTCTTCAAATTTATCGCCAACCACCTTCCATGGTGAACGGTCTTGATATATATATATATATATATATATATATATATATATATATATATATATATATATATATATATTGGAAAGGATCACAATTTTGCGTGCGCGTGATCAAGAGAGAAATACAAGTCAGTTGATATACATCGAAGAGACGAAGCTAGGACGCCATTTGGTAAACATGTGATTGTCCATTGTATGTCTTGAACAATCGCATGTTTACCAAATGGCGTCCTAGCTTCGTCTCTTTGATGTATATCAACTGACTTATATGTCTCCCTTGTGTCTCCGCTGAAGATGTGATTATTACACGATAGTGCACTTGGGAACTGATCGTGTTTCATTTTCCCCGTGGACTCATGCTTGTGGCATGAGAAGAGTGGGAGGTGGGCTGTTTAGAAAGGGTAGTGAGTGGTGGGATGAAGAAGTAAGAGTATTAGTGAAAGAGAAGAGAGAGGCATTTGGACGATTTTTGCAGGGAAAAAATGCAATTGAGTGGGAGAAGTATAAAAGAAAGAGACAGGAGGTCAAGAGAAAGGTGCAAGAGGTGAAAAAAAGGGCAAATGAGAGTTGGGGTGAGAGACTATCAGTAAATTTTAGGGAGAATAAAAAGATGTTCTGGAAGGAGGTAAATAGGGTGCGTAAGACAAGGGAGCAAATGGGAACTTCAGTGAAGGGCGTAAATGGGGAGGTGATAACAAGTAGTGGTGATGTGAGAAGGAGATGGAATGAGTATTTTGAAGGTTTGTTGAATGTGTCTGATGACAGAGTGGCAGATATAGGGTGTTTTGGTCGAGGTGGTGTGCAAAGTGAGAGGGTTAGGGAAAATGATTTGGTAAACAGAGAAGAGGTAGTAAAAGCTTTGCGGAAGATGAAAGCCGGCAAGGCAGCAGGTTTGGATGGTATTGCAGTGGAATTTATTAAAAAAGGGGGTGACTGTATTGTTGACTGGTTGGTAAGGTTATTTAATGTATGTATGACTCATGGTGAGGTGCCTGAGGATTGGCGGAATGCGTGCATAGTGCCATTGTACAAAGGCAAAGGGGATAAGAGTGAGTGCTCAAATTACAGAGGTATAAGTTTGTTGAGTATTCCTGGTAAATTATATGGGAGGGTATTGATTGAGAGGGTGAAGGCATGTACAGAGCATCAGATTGGGGAAGAGCAGTGCGGTTTCAGAAGTGGTAGAGGATGTGTGGATCAGGTGTTTGCTTTGAAGAATGTATGTGAGAAATACTTAGAAAAGCAAATGGATTTGTATGTAGCATTTATGGATCTGGAGAAGGCATATGATAGAGTTGATAGAGATGCTCTGTGGAAGGTATTAAGAATATATGGTGTGGGAGGCAAGTTGTTAGAAGCAGTGAAAAGTTTTTATCGAGGATGTAAGGCATGTGTACGTGTAGGAAGAGAGGAAAGTGATTGGTTCTCAGTGAATGTAGGTTTGCGGCAGGGGTGTGTGATGTCTCCATGGTTGTTTAATTTGTTTATGGATGGGGTTGTTAGGGAGGTAAATGCAAGAGTCCTGGAAAGAGGGGCAAGTATGAAGTCTGTTGGGGATGAGAGAGCTTGGGAAGTGAGTCAGTTGTTGTTCGCTGATGATACAGCGCTGGTGGCTGATTCATGTGAGAAACTGCAGAAGCTGGTGACTGAGTTTGGTAAAGTGTGTGGAAGAAGAAAGTTAAGAGTAAATGTGAATAAGAGCAAGGTTATTAGGTACAGTAGGGTTGAGGGTCAAGTCAATTGGGAGGTGAGTTTGAATGGAGAAAAACTGGAGGAAGTGAAGTGTTTTAGATATCTGGGAGTGGATCTGTCAGCGGATGGAACCATGGAAGCGGAAGTGGATCATAGGGTGGGGGAGGGGGCGAAAATTTTGGGAGCCTTGAAAAATGTGTGGAAGTCGAGAACATTATCTCGGAAAGCAAAAATGGGTATGTTTGAAGGAATAGTGGTTCCAACAATATTGTATGGTTGCGAGGCGTGGGCTATGGATAGAGTTGTGCGCAGGAGGATGGATGTGCTGGAAATGAGATGTTTGAGGACAATGTGTGGTGTGAGGTGGTTTGATCGAGTAAGTAACGTAAGGGTAAGAGAGATGTGTGGAAATAAAAAGAGCGTGGTTGAGAGAGCAGAAGAGAGTGTTTTGAAATGGTTTGGGCACATGGAGAGAATGAGTGAGGAAAGATTGACCAAGAGGATATATGTGTC
The DNA here is from genome assembly GCF_036320965.1 of Panulirus ornatus. Lineage (NCBI taxonomy): Eukaryota > Metazoa > Arthropoda > Malacostraca > Decapoda > Palinuridae > Panulirus > Panulirus ornatus. The sequence goes on from NC_092224.1 coordinate 91,291,526, forward strand.
GGAGGTGGAGGGAACGAGGAGAATAGGGAGACCAAATTGGAGGTGGAAAGATGGAGTGAAAAAGATTTTGTGTGATCGGGGCCTGAACATGCAGGAGGGTGAAAGGAGGGCAAGGAATAGAGTGAATTGGAGCGATGTGGTATACAGGGGTTGACGTGCTGTCAGTGGAGTGAATCAAGGCATGTGAAGCGTCTGGGGTAAACCATGGAAAGCTGTGTAGGTATGTATTTTTGCGTGTGTGGCCGTGTGTATATACATGTGTATGGGGGGGGGGGGGGCCATTTCTTTCGTCTGTTTCCTTGCGCTACCTCGCAAACGCGGGAGACAGCGACAAAGTATAAAAAAAAATATATATATATATATATATATATATATATATATATATATATATATATATATATATATATATATATATATATCACATACAAAGCTCCAACAGCCAGGATCGAACCTGGGACCCCTTGTTCGATCCTGTTGGAGCTTTGTATGTTCTATGATGGTGCGCGTTCATATACACTTTATTCGTATATATATATATATATATATATATATATATATATATATATATATATATATATATATATATATATACATAAACACGATTAAATGGAGCAAAGTGCACAGTGGTCTACATGTTCTTTTGAATAGTTCTGGGTTTGGGAAGGTACGGAGTTCATGACGGACGCGCCATCGCTCGAAATTAGGAAACAGCGAACCTCGTAAGTTTCTCTTGTTTTGTCTTGTGAGGTTATGGGTTACCCTGAGGTTGTGTGTGTGTGTGTGTGTGTGTTTTGTGTATGTGTGTGTGTGTGTGTGTGTGTGTGCTTGGGTCGATGGCACAGTACCCTGGAAGTAGGTCAAGTTGTGATTGTTACAACCTCTACATTTTCCCGATGATTCAAAGCATTTCCTAATTATTTTTTTTCTCTATTTCATTTATGGATTGATTTACAACCCTTAGAAAAGTCAAGTTATTTGGTAGCCACAACTGTCAATAAACATATGACTTCCATGTTGGATATTTTCGGTCTTCATATGAATATCCATTACTAAATGATCACGTTATTTTAAGGTAAGTTTTCTATATACTGATGTCCCTCCCGCTTCAAAGGCCTACGCACAGTGAAAGGGGAATCGAACTAAAGAGCCACCGAAGTTCGTGCTGCGCATCAGCAACTTCGCCGCGTGTAAATCGACTGTACAGTGTCCACGGTCGGGGGTTTTGGTGGCCAGAATAACAATTTTCTACCACGACTCCCACCGTCAATAATCAATAGTCCAGGGACGCCCAAACCTGGGTACACCGCACGGTGGACCCCAGTGGATCACAGGGAAGGAGTTCTTACATTCGTATGGACACCGTGTCCAAACTTTGTGTATATGTACCTTGTATGTACGTACACACACACTAGCACGTCATCAGCAACCTTGAGTAGTGGACTAGGACCAGCGTCATCACCACCATTCAAAATCAAGTAGTTCGAGGCTTCGGGCTCTTTTAGATGACGGCTTTAAAGCAGGAGAGGTGTGTGTGTGTGTGTGTCAGCGCCATCACCAAAATCTTCCTCGTACCGTCTGTACCTCCTCAGCCAACTTGGGGAAACTCAGCGTCCCACCATATGATCTCAGGAATGTCTTACACCACCTATGCCTCACGTATGCCTCCCCATCCTCTTCCTCCTCGCATACACCCACATACAAGGACCAGCTGGAAGTGAGTGTGGACAAAAGCAGTGTGGAAACATCCTACACCCGTGTTGCACCATCTTGATGAACCTGTTTACCCCCTTTGACCACGACCACCACCGCCAGCTCACACGGCAGTTTGAAACGTAAAGTGCCGACTCTGTAAACATGCCTGTATATCTGCCACCCTTGCCATCTAAGAGATGCACCTCACTCGCCTGCTTATCTGCATCGGTCAAGTATCCAGCCCACTTTATCTGAGGTTCTTTTATCATCACTTCACTAGTTACTATCATGTCTTAGTTCTGTGATATCTTTAATACCTTAATTGTGTATTTTCACCCGAAATGGCCGCCTTCCCTTTGTGGAAGCCACGTTCCCTTCTATGGACCAGCCCTAAAGCGAGGATGAGTACCTAGGTTTGGGTGTGGGCCGAATGCCACACCTAGAATTCGAACCCACGCTGCATCCCCGACCCCAGACGGGTGCCGTGCTGACTCAGTCATTATATATATATATATATATATATATATATATATATATATATATATATATATATATATATATATATATATATAAAGGGAGAGAGAAAGCCTGAGCCAGGTAACCATTTGATCGACCAATTCCTAGGTGGGATGAACAGCTGGGTTGACTGTGGACCTACTGCCGCAACAACCAGGACTCGAACCTATGCCATTCTCGACCCTGGGCTGACCGGCCTGTGAATGCGTCACGGTCAGGAACGCTACCCACTACACACCACGGGGAGGCCTACGTCGGAATGTTCGTACGTACGCTCACTAAAGTCTGGAATTGACCGATATCGTCTTTACGAAAGTTTTACGCACGGACTGTTTCTTTACGAAAGGTTTACGCAAAGATCGCCAACCCGAAAAGCAGTTCTCTTTTTATCTTTCCAGTCGATAAACACGATCCATTCACTCGTAAATGGCCAATGACGAACAGCAGAGACTAAAGATTTTACTCATATATATATATATATATATATATATATATATATATATATATATATATATATATATATATATATATATATATATATTATCATTATTATTATTATCATTATTATTATTATCATTATTAAGATACGAAATTAAAAAATGGGATCAATAATTGAGGAAGATCATATACGACTCATTTTTCACATATAGTAAATAACATTGTCGTGTAACAGGTAAGGAAAGTGTTAAATCTAAGTAGCTAAAGTAGCAGCTCTGTTACTTGTATAGGCCAAAGAGAGAAAAAGAAATCGTGAAGAAAAAGTATATAGAAGGCTTTGTGGCCTGGCTGGCTCAGAGGGAGAAAGTAAAGACAGTGTTGTGTGTGTGTGTTTATGTGTTTGTGTGTGTGTGTGTGTGTGTGTGTTTGTATGTGTGTGTGTGTGTGTGTGTGTGTGTGTGTGTGTGTTTATGTGTGTGTGTGTGTGTGTGTGTGTGTGTGTGTGTGTGTTTGTGTGTGTGTGTGTGTGTGTGTGTGTGTGTTTGTGTGTGTGTGTGTGTGTGTGTGTGTGTGTGTTTATGTGTGTATGTGTGTGTGTGTGTGTGTGTGTGTGTGTGTGTGTGTGTGTGTGTTTGTGTGTGTGTGTGTGTGTGTGTGTGTATGTGCTAGTGTGTTTGTGTGTGTGTGTGTGTGTGTGTGTGTGTGTGTTGCAGACAGCCTGGATATGTAATCTGTTCCCCTAAGTGTTTCGCGCGACGCTGTACATTTGTGTTGGATGTACAGCCTCGCTGATGTTGTGTTACTAGAATGTTGTGTTGGAACATTACAGTTATTTGTATTGGTAAAACATACGTTACAACCAGTGTCGTAAATACAGTGGCAGTGTTTGAGTTGCGATAGTCGTATTTTGTGTATTGTATTTCCAGTGACTTGTGTTCGGTGTGTTGGGGGTAAATGTAGCTTTGTGTTTCATTGGATCGTCGGCGCGTCGATCGGTTTGTGTTGAGTGTATCATAGTGTTGCTCTTGTGCCTTCGTGACGGACGTGGGGGCGAGTGTGTTGCGTTGTGTTGGTGATATTTGAGAAGCGTTTGTTTTACTTGTCTATTATTTCTATTGGTTGGATGTCCAATATGCAATACATTTCATTTTTTATCAAAAATATGTTCGAAGAATCACTTCAGTTCTTATATGTCTGAGGTCCTCACAACACTCATGCCCTCACAACACTGAGGCCTCTCACAACACTGAGACCCTCACAACACTGAGGCCCCTCAAAACTCACGCCCTCACGACACCCCCCCCCCTTCCCAACACTCACGCCCTCACAACACTTGAGGCCCTCACGACACTCGAGGCCCTCACAACACTCACGCCCTCACAACACTTGAGGCCCTCACGACACTCGAGGCCCTCACAACACTCACGCCCTCACAACACTTGAGGCCCTCACAACACTCACGCCCTCACAACACTGAGGCCCTCACGACACTCGAGGCCCTCACAACACTGACCCTCACAACACTAGCCCTCACAACACTGAGGCCCCACACACTGAGGCCCTCACAACACTCACGCCCTCACAACACTGAGCCTCGACACCGAGCCTCACAACACTCGACGGCCCTCACAACACTCAGGCCCTCACAACACTGAGGCCCTCACAACCTCACGAGGTCCTCAACAACACTGCATGCCCTCACAACACTCGAGGCCCTCACAACACTCAGGCCCTCACAACACGAGCCTCACAACATGAGGCCCTCACAACACTGCCTCACGACACCTGCCTCAAACACTGAGGCCCTCACAACACTGAGGCCTCACAACACTGAGCCTCCAACACTGGGCACAACACTGCCCTCACAACACGAGCCTCAAAATGAGGCCTCACAAACATGACCTCACAACACTGAGCCCTCACAACACTGAGGCCCTCACAACACTGAGGCCCTCACAACACTGAGGCCCTCACAACACTGAGGCCCTCACAACACTGAGGCCCTCACAACACTGAGGCCCTCACAACACTGAGGCCCTCACAACACTGAGACCCTCACAACACTGAGGCCCTCACAACACTGAGGCCCTCACAACACTGAGGCCCTCACAACACTGAGGCCCTCACAACACTGAGGCCTCTCACAACACTGAGGCCCTCACAACACTGAGGCCCTCACAACACTGAGGCCCTCACAACACTGAGGCCCTCACAACACTGAGGCCCTCACAACACTGAGGCCCTCACAACACTGAGGCCCTCACAACACTGAGGCCCTCACAACACTGAGGCCCTCACAACACTGAGGCCCCTCACAACACTGAGGCCCCTCACAACACTGAGGCCCCTCACAACACTGAGGCCCTCACAACACTGAGGCCCTCACAACACTGAGGCCCTCACAACACTGAGGCCCTCACAACACTGAGGCCCTCACAACACTGAGGCCCTCACAACACTGAGGCCCTCACAACACTGAGGCCCTCACAACACTGAGGCCCCTCACAACACTGAGGCCCCTCACAACATGAGACCCTCAACACTGAGGCCCTCACAACACTCATGCCCTTACAACACTGAGGCCCTCACAACACTGAGGTCCTCACAACACTGAGGCCCTCACAACACTGAGGCCCTCACAACACTGAGGCTCTCACAACACTGAGGCCCTCACAACACTCATGCCCTTACAACACTGAGGCCCTCACAACACTGAGGCCCTCACAACACTGAGGCCCTCACAACACTCATGCCCTTACAACACTCATGCCCTTACAACACTGAGGCTCTCACAACACTGAGGCCTTCACAACACTCATGCCCTCACAACACTGAGGCCCTCAGCACTTGCTCCCTCACAACACTTGAGACCCTCACAACACTTCAGGCCCTCACAACACTCATGCCCTCACAAGACTCACTCCCTCACAACACTGAGGCCCTCATAAGTTGTCTGTAAACTTGGTCTCAGTGGTCTACATTGACTTGTTACAGCAGAACCTGGAGTTGTACTGTTGGTGATGATGGTGGAGGATGGCGGTTGGTGTTAGAGTTGGTGATAGACTAACTCACTAAACATCCTCCTCTCTCCTCCTCCACCACCATCACCAACACTGAACGTCAGCCTGTTGGAGGACCCTGGACACCACCCCCTGAGAGGTGGCTGATGGCTTAATCACCAGCAGTGTGGCGTTGGGGGAGGGAGGAGGGGGGGGTTGTGACACTGTGGCCACAGGTGTGTTGGAGAAGCGGACGTGTGGCTACTGCAGTGTTGGGGAAGCTACAGCGATGGTGGAGAAGAAAACTTGTGGCTACGGCGGTGTTGGAGAGGCTACAGCAATGGTGGAAGAGAAAACATGTGGCCACAGGTGTGTTGGAGAGGCAAACATGTGGCTACGGCGGTGTTGGAGAGGCGGCCATGTGGCTACGGTGGTGTTGGAGAGGCGGCCATGTGGCTACGGTGGTGTTGGAGAGGCGGCCATGTGGCTACGGTGGTGTTGGAGAGGCGGCCATGTGGCTACGGTGGTGTTGGAGAGGCGGCCCATGTGGCTACAGTGGTGTTGGAGAGGCGCCCATGTGGCTACAGTGGTGTTGGAGAGGCGGCCATGTGGCTACGGTGGTGTTGGAGAGGCGGCCATGTGGCTACGGTGGTGTTAGAGAGGCGGCCATGTGGCTACGGTGGTGTTGGAGAGGCGGCCATGTGGCTACGGTGGTGTTGGAGAGGTGGCCATGTGGCTACGGTGGTGTTGGAGAGGCGGCCATGTGGCTACGGTGGTGTTGGAGAGGCGGCCATGTGGCTACGGTGGTGTTGGAGAGATCACCTTGTTTGCAGTGGTCGTATTTAGCTATGTTTTGTTCAAGTGGTCCACTGTGGTTGTGTTCTCCAGTGGTGTTGGTGTCCATGGTCATGCACACGAGCCACACAGGAGTTCATCCTGTGATCTCGTTCACGTATTCATTTTATTTATTTTTTTTTTCGTAAACTTACTTATGTATATATATAAGTAGCAGCCGTTTTCTTTATATTTAGCAAAGAAAAAAACGGTTTCTCTTAAGCGTCTCTCTCTCTCTCTCTCTCTCTCTCTCTCTCTCTCTCTCTCTCTCTCTCTCTCTCTCTCTCTCTCTCTCTCTATCCATCTGTCTATCTATCCCTCTATCTATCTACTTATCTACCTATCGATTTATCTATCTATCTATCTATTTATCTATCCATCCATTCATCTATCTGCCTCTCCTTCCCGAATGTGTAAATTGAAATCCCGTCTCGGATCAATTTCTCCCCCACCCCCCTATTACACCAGTCCCATAATCATATTTTCCCCCCTCACCCCCCTATTTTTCCCCCCTCCCCTCACACACCTCAACCCCAACCTTTTACCATCCTGGGATACAGTGTATATCAGTCTCGGTATGTAAGAAAAGTGGCGGAGGGGAGATCCCATCACCATCTTCTATATCTACCCTTCCCCCCACACAGACACCCCCACACCCCACACACACACACCCACACCCTCACCCCACACACCCCACACCCCAGGCTGCCAGTTTAGGACAGGGGAGCCTATAAACACCCCCTTTCCCCCCCACACCAGACCTCATCATCCATATTTTATAACAGTATTGATCAAGGGGGCAATATTTTTTCTCTTTTTGATAAAGGGGGGGACTTATTTATTTTATTTCATTTTTTTTTCTTTGATGTTTATGACGTGGATTGACGTCGCGTTACGTCGTTGCTCTCCAGAGGTTGAAGATATAAATTCTGGATTTATGAGTCATTTGTTCCGGTTGTAATTGTAGGTTATTCTCCCCGGGTTATTATATCAATTTTACATAAAAGTAACAATAAACTTCTCATTCATTCGACGAGAAGTATATATATATATATATATATATATATATATATATATATATATATATATATATATTGGAAAGGATCACAATTTTGTGCGATCAAGTATATTCCTAAGAGTCCACGGGGAAAATGAAACACGATAAGTTCCCAAGTGCACTTTCGTGTAATAATCACATCATCAGGGGAGACACAAGAGAGGAATATAAGTCAGTTGATATACAACGAAGAGACGAAGCTAGGACGCCATTTGGTAAACATGCGATTGTCCAAGACAGACAACGAGCGTATCATAAACTTATCATGTGGACAAGAAGGTGAATTAGTTGAAAATTTTACCAGCAATGAATTTATCCAATTTGTACAGACCTTCACTAATATTAAGATTATAATTCTTTGTGTATTTGATAATAGAAGATTCAATGATATTTCTCGTGGTAATAGAGTTAGAGTTAATAACTTAGATGGCATTACCCCAGTCAATACAGTGATCATAGTTTTTAACGTGATTAAACAAGGCATTTGATTCTTGTCCTTTTCTTATACTATATTTATGTTGTTTAAGTCTCTAGCTTCGTCTCTTCGTTGTATATCAGCTGACTTATATTTCCCTCTTGTGTCTCCCCTGATGATGTGATTATTACACGAGAGTGCACTTGGGAACTTATCGTGTTTCATTTTCCCTATGGACTCGTGTCTATATATATATATATATATATATATATATATATATATATATATATATATATATATATATGTGTGTGTGTGTGTGTGTGTGTGTGTGTTACCGGACTCCGCTTACATGACGTTACATCTCGAATGAAAAGCCACCTTTGGCGAAGCTGCGTCACTGAGAGGCGACAGAATCGTCAAAGAACTCCACACACTCTGAAGGTGTCCACCTCTCCCTGCTGCTTTAGGTAGTGCAGTCATGGGCCTGTAGGAGCTTCTAGAAGGGAGATGCTGGGTAACACGAAAGGTGTTCAAGATTGTTTCAGTTTGGAGATAATAACTGGCGGTGTTGACGACTTTCGATCGACCGTACAGGTGAGGGCGAGAGCCATGCGCTGCGTCGTGTGAGTGTGGCCCAGCAGGTTCTTACGTTACCCTGAACACCTGAAGAAAGTGTGAGTGTGTGTGTGTGTGTGTGTGTGTGTGTGTGTGTGTGTGAGGGCCCACCCCCTGTGGTGGATACTGCTTGACCCCGGCAGTTAAACACAAGTCCGTAGCCCCAGTCAGCCAACCGAGGCTGGTAACCGATTCACATGAAATGTCCTCAAAAAAACAGAAGGAAAAAAAATAATCTCAATTTTAAACTCTCTCTCTCTCTCTCTGGATCGTTGCAATACCTAGAGCGCCATCTCCTTCGACCCAAAGTCTGGAGAAACTCCTATACAATCTGGCCGTGTACAGTCAACAAAACTTCCCCCTCCCTCCCACAACACACCTCAGAACCAACCTCCTCCCAGGTCTGCTTCACCACCGCTGCCCGGCAGTTCTTCCTCACCTCCTCCTCCTCCTCCTCTCCTCCTCCTCCTCCTCCTCCTCCTCCTCCTCCTCCTCCTCCTCCTCTCCCCCGGTAATAAAACGCTCGTGAAGTCGTCCCCTGCCACCACCCTCGCCGCCCGCCAACAATCAAGGGGATCCAATGATTTTGTCTTCAGCCGCCGAAACTGGTTCTTTTACCGTGAGAAATAACGCGTTGGGAAGCCCCTCTTCCTTCCCGACCACACGACCGACCACACGACCGACCACACGACCGACCACACGACCGACCGCAGAACTCTGGTCGTTTCCGACCTCAAACACTTCCCAACTACTGTCTCTCTGTATTATAAGATGCAGTTTTTATCTTACTTTTTTAATTCGAGCTTATTTCTCTCTTTGGTCACTATCATCTGCTGCTTCGTGTCCTCTCTCTCTCTCTCTCTCTCTCTCTCTCTCTCTCTCTCTCTCTCTCTCTCTCTCTCTCTCTCTCTTCTCCAGCATTCCTGGAACACTCTGCAAGCTAATCCTATGAGGAAAAGATTTAAGGAAAATGTATTTTCTCAAAGTTACCAGTGGAGGCAATCACGAATTTATAAAAACTTTTTCACGTGAGAGCTGAAACTGCTGAGAGAGTATTGCCAGTTTGCACAACATTCGCAAATGCTCATATATATATATATATATATATATATATATATATATATATATATATATATATATATATATATATATATATATATATATACGCACGTACACACGTCTGGCCTTTCATTATATTTTTATGGTACAGTGAGTACCAAAAGCATATACATATATACATACATATATATATATATATATATATATATATATATATATATATATATATATATATATATATATATATATATATATACAAGTCTGTCTCTCGCACGGCCTGTGATCCCTAAATTGGTTATTGGAATTCAGGTTAAACAACAGTCAAAAGTAGAGTTGGTATCTCTGATATCAAATAATACCTCCACATAAATATCCATGATAAGCTTACTGTAATATATCCCAGGCTTGTGGGTTATATGCCCATCGGATTGAGGAAATTTAGACGTAGGTCGGCAACTGACACGAATAAAGAAGACTTGAAGATTACTATATCGTATGTTATTGTCTCTGGGAACACATTCGAATGCGGGGTGGGCAAGCTGCCAGATGTCACAATTTCAATGTTTTCACATTTTTAAAAGAATTAATATTCAATATATATATATATATATATATATATATATATATATATATATATATATATATATATATATATATATATATATATAGGATTTGTTAAAAGAAGGTAGAAATGGAGGAAATTGAGGAAAAAAAAATGGGTGGTGCAGTCAAATGTTGGTAAGCAGAAAGCGAAACAATATTGGAACAGGCTTGGACAAAGTGCGCAATATCGGCCCACATGCAACTCTTTTCTGACGAAGGACGGCAAAACCAACGCTCATGGCTTGAGGGGCAGAAAGGAATGTCTTCCATGAGTTTGGAGTCTCGTAAAGACGGGCAGCTGGAGGTAAAAAAAAAAAAACCTCAGAAGGTTATAGAGGCGAAAGGAAAAGTTATAGATGAAGTGACGAGTCAGCTAAAGGGAGACAAGTGACTCGCGAGAAGAAAATATAATCTTATGAAACCTGGGAACAGGGAGGTTATTTTAGGAGAAAGACTGGCCTGCTAGTAAACCTCAATACAACGTCAGGAATATTGTAACTAATATGGAGTAACGACATGGCTGGGGAGAGTGGCTGACAGGAGAGAAGCGCCTGGGTGGGATCTCTGAGGGTAGGAGGAGCGCCGGCGATCTCGTACGGCGGCCAACCAAGCCACAACAGTTGTGACCGTGTGGGACTGACGTCACAGAAGGAAATTATCGGAAACATTATTTACATTATTATTTGTAGCCGAGCATTAACGCAGAGCCGAGGGGAAATAACAGGGCATGACGCGTTATGCAGATGATGCCGTGCCATCGTGAGCCAAACCAGGGTAACGAGGTGGATGGAATGGTGGGAATGAAGGTGTTTGAACGAGTTGTTAGATACACCGAAGGACTTGGTGATCAGAGAGACTTGAAGGAGATGACTAGTTAAAGGAATAGACTATGAGCTGGAAGGATGTAGGTCAGTCATACTGCTACGTAGGTGTACAAGAGGAAGAATTCTGTAGGAGGATGGTAGATGATCCAGAGGTTGTAGTGAGATGAGAATGGAAATAGAACATTTTAGGGAGTTATTGGCAAGAGAAGGGCCGGCCACTCATATGAGGCTGCACTAAACATGGAGGAACAGACCAGGGATGGGATCATAGAAGCAGGAGAATTAGCAGAAAGAAAATAAGAAGACTTATTTTCGAAAGAGGAATATGACATAAGTAAAAAAAGAAATACGCAGCAAAATGCACCAGAAAGACAGGAACAAATGTAAGCTTCTCTTCTTCAACTTGTATGTAGCAGCAAGACTCGACGAACTTACCAGCCATCTCTTGTGTAGCTGTGTGCACGGTACGAAAATTGAAGTTGAAGATCGCGAGAGAAGGAGTTATGCCATGCACCTCGGGCAGTAATGTGGGGCTGAACCCGAGACGGAAATTGAATTGCACACAAAAGTTCCCAAAGAGATGTTCGGTTATAATGAAGATATACAACAGAGGTTGTTATAATCAAGAAGATAGACAACAAAGGTTGATATAATCAAGACGATAGACAACAGAGGTTCTTTAAATCAAGACGATAGACAACAGAGGCTGTTATAATGAAGATAGACGACAGAGGTTGTTATAATGAAGAAGATAGACAACAGAGGTTGTCGTAATGAAGATAGAAAACAGAGGTTGTTTTAATCAAGAAGATAGACAACAGAGGTTGTTATAATCAAGAAGATAGACAACAGAGGTTGTTATAATCAAGAAGATAGACAACAGAGGTTGTTATAATCAAGACGATAGACAACAGAGGTTGTTATAATCAAGGCAATAGACAACAGAGGTTGTTATAATCAAGAAGATAGACAACAAAGGTTGATATAATCAAGACGATAGACAACAGAGGTTCTTTAAATCAAGACGATAGACAACAGAGGCTGTTATAATGAAGAAGATAGACGACAGAGGTTGTTATAATGAAGAAGATAGACAACAGAGGTTGTCGTAATGAAGATAGAAAACAGAGGTTGTTTTAATCAAGACTATAGACAACAGAGGTTGTTATAATCAAGAAGATAGACAACAGAGGTTGTTATAATCAAGAAGATAGACAACAGAGGTTGTTATAATCAAGAAGATAGACAACAGAGGTTGTTATAATCAAGACGATAGACAACAGAGGTTGTTATAATCAAGACTATAGACAACAGAGGTTGTTATAATCAAGAAGATAGACAACAGAGGTTGTTATAATCAAGAAGATAGACAACAGAGGTTGTTATAATCAAGAAGATAGACAACAGAGGTTGTTATAATCAAGGCGATAGACAACAGAGGTTGTTTTAATCAAGACTATAGACAACAGAGGTTGTTATAATCAAGAAGATAGACAACAGAGGTTGTTATAATCAAGAAGATAGACAACAGAGGTTGTTATAATCAAGAAGATAGACAACAGAGGTTGTTATAATCAAGACGATAGACAACAGAGGTTGTTATAATCAAGAAGATAGACAACAGAGGTTGTTATAATCAAGAAGATAGACAACAGAGGTTGTTATAATCAAGACGATAGACAACAGAGGTTGTTATAATCAAGAAGATAGACAACAGAGGTTGTTATAATCAAGAAGATAGACAACAGAGGTTGTTATAATCAAGAAGATAGACAACAGAGGTTGTTATAATCAAGAAGATAGACAACAGAGGTTGTTATAATCAAGAAGATAGACAACAGAGGTTGTTATAATCAAGAAGATAGACAACAGAGGTTGTTATAATCAAGAAGATAGACAACAGAGGTTGTTATAATCAAGACGATAGACAACACAGATTGTTTAAATTAAGACGATAGACAACAGAGGCTATTATAATGAAGATAGACAACAGAGGTTGTTATAATCAAGAAGATAGACAACAGAGGTTGTGTGTGTCAGCCTCGTGAAAGCAGACACTATCAAAGTTCGAGGAAGGGAAGGTAGACAATGGGATTCACAGACAACACAATCACGGGAGATTAGCGAGCCGTAAAGTTTGCCTAATTGTCTCGCTATATCATACACATAGCCTCCAAGGACGCCACACGAGCCAGACCAAAACCCTGAAGATAATAATGGGCAGTCAAGATGGTGTAGGAGGTGGCCAGACATACGGCCTTAATACGGGTTGGCACCAAGGGAGACAGACGTTGTGTAGACGCCAAGTTGAATATGAGAACGCAGTTGGAATACCTTCATCCCGTGTGACAGCCACGACCCACACGTCGTAATGGAACACTAAAACTTTTAAACACACAGTACCTGGGTGTAGAGTTATGCTCGCTGGTGATTATCATAGTGGCTGAGAGAATGCTGTCACACCGCGAACCCACGATTCCCTTAGCCAGCGGTGGAGAGAGCTTCGAAGTTTCAGAGTCTGCTGTGCACGCGACCCAGACACAAGAGGGTCAAAAGTGGGTGCAGTTTCCCTCCCCCCAAGGCTTTCGAGGGGGCCAATTGTACCCGGCCAGCTGGCAGGACTTGGGGGTGGAGAGAGAGAGAGAGAGAGAGAGAGAGAGAGAGAGAGAGAGAGAGAGAGAGAGAGAGAGAGAGAGAAGGGAGGGCAAATCCTTAACCTGACTCCTTCAGAAGAAAAATGGGGAAAATGTAGGGGGAAACCTGACCGACTATAAATTTCTGCGAGGCCACACGAATCGAGATGATCCCCTGACAGTGTGAGGGAGTCATGAGTAAGAGGACGAGCCCTGTGAGCAGGGGAGGGTACGGACGTGGGGGAGGGAGGCGAGGACACACTCCCCCAGCAGGAGAGAACATGGACCAAGTTGAGCAGAGAGGGAGTGAACCCCGACTACACTGGAAGATTCTAAAGTTTGTTTAACACGAGTGAGACAGAGTTAGGCAAGTGCCCCCTAGTGTAGACTTCCCTAACTTCTCAGGTGTAAAAGATTGCTAATGACACACACACACACACACACACACACACACACACACACACACACACACACTGACTGAATACATATAAACACGACTCTTCATCTGTCCATCTCACTAGATATGTGTATGTGTATGTGTGTGTGTGTAGGTCCCCCCTGGTTGGTTGTTTGGGCATTAGGCCCGCCAACTACCAGGGTCGTTTAAGGTCGTCAGCCTCAGTTTACATCCACCAAGCAAAATCGTCTTTACCACCTGCTTCATGTGTTGATAATAATTATGACACAGCTTAGTCACCTGCACTCTAATTATGACACACCTTACTCACCTTCACCCTAATTATGACACCTTTCTCACCTTCACTATAATTATGACACACCTTTCTCACCTTCACCCTAATTATGACACACCTTACTTACCTTCACTATAATTATGACACACCTTTCTCACCTTCACCCTAATTATGACACACCTTTCTCACCTTCACCCTAATTATGACACACCTTTCTCACCTTCACCCTAATTATGACACACTTTACTCACCTTCACCCTAATTATGACACACCTTTCTCACCACTATAATTATGACACACCTTTCTCACCTTCATCCTAATTATGACACACCTTACTCACCTTCACCCTAATTATGACACACCTTACTCACCTTCACCCTAATAATGACACACCTTTCTCACCTTCACCCTAATAATGACACACCTTACTCACCTTCACTCTAATTATGACACACCTTTCTCACCTTCACCCTAATTATGACACACCTTACTTACCTTCACTATAATTATGACACACCTTTCTCACCTTCACCCTAATTATGACACACCTTTCTCACCTTCACCCTAATTATGACACACCTTTCTCACCTTCACCCTAATTATGACACACTTTACTCACCTTCACCCTAATTATGACACACCTTTCTCACCACTATAATTATGACACACCTTTCTCACCTTCATCCTAATTATGACACACCTTTCTCACCTTCACCCTAATTATGACACACCTTTCTCACCTTCACCCTAATTATGACACACCTTTCTTACCTTCACCCCCATTATGACACACCTTTCTCACCTTCACCCTAATTATGACACACCTTTCTCACCTTCACCCTAATTATGACACACCTTACTCACTTTCACTATAATTATGACACACCTTTCTCACCTTCACCATAATTATGACACACCTTTCTCACCTTCACTAGGCTAAGCCTGTTATCAACTCGCACACAGCCAAGTTAGTAAAAGCTTTACTCCTTATATTTTTTAATTTGATTTCCAAATCAGCGTTGGATTCGGACGTGGGGTGTAACCCCGACCCATCAAGTTGTGTCTGGATGCAGAAGACTGAGGCCAGAGTGAATGCCTCGTTAGAAAACACGAGTCTGGAGAAATGAATGTACATTATTGAGAAATAGCGTCAGATGGTTAACACAGCTGGAGGAGGAGATGAAGAGAAGCACGACGGTACGACCCATCAGTTAGACGGTACGACCCTTCAGCACGACGGTACGACCTTTGACCACGACGGTATGACCCTTCAGCACAACGGTACGACCCTTGAGCACGATGGGACGACCCTTGAGCACGACGGGACGACCCTTCAGTTAGACGGGACGACCCTTGAGCAAGACGGTACCACCTTTGACCACGACGGTATGACCCTTCAGCACAACGGTACGACCCTTGAGCACGACGGTACGACCCTTGAGCACGACGGGACGACCCTTGAGCACGACGGGACGACCCTTGAGCACGACGGTATGACCCTTGAGCACGACGGGACGACCCTTGAGCACGACGGGACGACCCTTGAGCACGACGGGACGATCCTTGAGCACGACGGTACGACCCTTGAGCACGACGGAACGACCCTTCAGTTAGACGGTACGACCCTTCACTACGACGGTACGACCCTTGAGCACGACGGTATGACCCTTCAGCACAACGGTACGACCCTTGAGCACGACGGAACGACCCTTCAGTTAGACGGTACGACCCTTCAGTACGACGGTACGACCTTTGACCACGACGGTACGACCCTTCAGTACGACGGTACGACCTTTGACCACGACGGTATGACCCTTCAGCACAACGGGACGACCCTTGAGCACGATGGGACGACCCTTGAGCACGACGGTACGACCCTTGAGCACGACGGTACGACCCTTGAGCACGACGGAATGACCCTTGAGCACGACGGTACGACCCTTGAGCACGATGATACGACCCTTGAGTACGACGGTACGACCCTTCAGCACGACAGTGCGACCCATAAGCACAACATTACGAGCCTTGGGCATGGCGGTACGACCCTTGGGTACGATAGCCCCGGCCTTCGACCGCCTGACCCTTACGGTTAGGTCAAAGGTCAGCTCATCATGCCCAAGGGTCGTACTGTCGAGTCCAGGGGAAGGAGGCCTCTGAGGTCTTTGGAACCGAAGCGAAAGCCAAGTTCCTGCCACCAGACGACCCCGAGTGTGACGAGACTTCGACCCTTGATTCGAGTCCTTGCGAGACGCAGAGGATCATGATGGTGAGGATGATGATGATGATGATGGTGAGGATGGTGATGTATCACGTTGATGGTGGAGAGATATTGTTGGCGTAGGTGGTGGAGATCCATAATAATAGGGACTGATGTTGGTAAATATGAACCTTTCAGATTCGAGCTGATTCGAACTGTCCCGAACCAAAGGTTCATATCTGGGGTTTGGTTTGCCATCGACTACCCAGACAACGAAAAAATAAAACTACATAGTTTAGATAAAAACAAACAAGGGATAGAACAGTCGTTTCAAATTAGATAGAATTAGAATTTCAAAATTATCTTATGATCCTAAAGCAAGCAAAGCCCCCCCCCCACCCTCAAACTCCCTTTAAAAAAATGTATTTGATATCTATTTTCAACCGAGATTAAACGTTGTCCAGTTTTTTTTTTTTTTTTTAACACGAACCAAAACTCTCGGGTAAAATGGCTCGTGAGGCCGCCATAAATCACCAAAAATATTTTTCGTAGAGATGAAAGAAACGTCTGACGTCATAGCAATAAAGGAACAGTAGTGTCTTGCTAGAAAAAAATGAGAATAGAGTCGTACACTGGCTATTGGAAATACGATATATATATATATATATATATATATATATATA
>NC_092224.1:91613783-91821283 GCF_036320965.1 Panulirus ornatus
CTCTCTGCAAACAAGTGTCATCCACAAACAGGCTTGCCACTAGCCACTATATATCTGTACTTTCTATCTGTGCACCCCTTTTCCTTAGTTTTGCTTTAATCTCTCTTAACACTCCATCCATATATATGTTAAAAAGCCACAGTGACATCAAACTGCCCTGCATCACACCTACATGTATCCCAAAATTTTCACTCAGCTCTCCATTCACCCTTTCACACACTTTTGCCCCTCTATACCCCATCTAACAGTTTTCCCCTTATACCATATATCCTTAACACATCCCATAAAGCATTCCACTTCATTCTGTTATAAGCTTTCTCCAGATCCAGAAAAGCTGCATACAACGTCTTTCCTTTTGCTGAATACTTTTTGATGGTCATATTTACTACAAAAATCTGTAGTAGATCTGTTGTATAATCTTGTGTGAGGAAGTACCAGGAGAGATTGAGTGCAGAATAGAAAAACTTGAGAGCAAAGGACGTAAGGGGAATGGGGGAGGAATGGGATGTATTTAGGGAAGCAGTGATGGCTTGTGCAAAAGATGCCTGTGGCATGAGAAGCATGGGAGGGGGGCAGATTAGAAAGGGTAGTGAGTAATGGGATGAAGAAGTAAGATTATTAGTGAAAGAGAAGAGAGAGGCATTTGGACGGGTTTTGCAGGGAAATATTGCAAATGAGTGGGAGATGTATGAAAGAAAGAGGCAGGTGGTCAAGAGAAAGGTGCAAGAGGTGAAAAATAGGGCAAATGAAAGTTGGGGTGAGAGAGTATCATTAAATTTTAGGGTGTGGTGTGAGGTGGTTTGATCGAGTGAGTAACGTAAGGGTAAGAGAGATGTGTGGAAATAAAAAGAGCGTGGTTGAGAGAGCAGAAGAGGGTGTTTTGAAGTGGTTTGGGCACATGGAGAGAATGAGTGAGGAAAGATTGACCAAGAGGATATATGTGTCGGAGGTGGAGGGAACAAGGAGAAGAGGGAGACCAAATTGGAGGTGGAAAGATGGAGTGAAAAAGATTTTGTGTGATCGGGGCCTGAACATGCAGGAGGGTGAAAGGAGGGCAAGGAATAGAGTGAATTGGAGCAATGTGGTATAACAGGGTTGACGTGCTGTCAGTGGATTGAATCAAGGCATGTGAAGCGTCTGGGGTAAACCATGGAGAGCTGTGTAGGTATGTATATTTGCGTGTGTGGACGTATGTATATACATGTGTATGGGGGTGGGTTGGGCCATTTCTTTCGTCTGTTTCCATGCGCTACCTCGCAAACGCGGGAGACAGCGACAAAGTATAATAAAAAAAAAAATAAATAAAAAAAAATATAAAAAGATGTTTTGGAGGGAGGTAAATAAAGTGCATAAGACAAGAGAACAAATGGCAGCATCGGTGAAGGGGGCTAATGGGAAGGTAATAACTAGTGGTGATGTGAGAAGGAGATGGAGTGAGGATTTTGAAGGTTTGTTGTATGTGTTAGGTGATAGCATGGCAGATATAGGGTGTTTTAGTCGAGGTGGTGTGCGAAGTGAGAGGGTTAGGGAGAATGATTTGGTAAACAGAGAAGAGGTAGTAAAAGCTTTGTGGAAGATGAAAGCCGGCAAGGCAGCAGGTTTGGATGGTATTGCAGTGGAATTTATTAAAAAAGGGGGTGACTGTGTTGTTGACTGGTTGGTAAGGATATTTAACGTATGTATGTCTCATGGTGAGGTGCCTGAGGATTGGCGGAATGCATGCATAGTGCCATTGTACAAAGGTAAAGGGGATAAAGGTGAGTGCTCAAATTACAGAGGTATAAGTTTGTTGAATATTCCTGGGAAATTGTTTGGGAGGGTATTGATTGAGAGGGTGAAAGAATGTACAGAGCATCAGATTGGGGAAGAGCAGTGTGGTTTCAGAAGTGGTAGAGGATGTGTGGATAAGGTGTTTGCTTTGAAAAATGTATGTGAGAAATACTTAGAAAAGCAAATGGATTTGTATGTAGCATTTATGGATCTGGGGAAGGCATATGATAGAATTGATGGAGATGCTCTGTGGAAGGTATTTAGAATATGCGATATGGGAGGAAAGTTGCTAGAAGCAGTGAAAAGTTTTATCGAGGATGTAAGGCATGTGTATGGGTAGGAAGAGAGGAAAGTGATTGTTTCTCACTGAATGTCGGTTTGCAGCAGGGGTGCATGATGTCTCCATGGTTGTTTAATTTGTTTATGGATGGGGTTGTTAGGGAGGTGAATGCAAGAGTTTGGTGAGAGGGGAAAGTATGCAGTCTGTTTTGGATGTGAGGGCTTGGGAAGTGAGTCAGTTGTTGTTAACTGATGATACAGTGCTGGTGGCTGATTTGGGTGAGAAACTGCAGAAGCTGGTGACTGAGTTTGGTAAAGTGTGTGAAAGAAGAAAGCTAAGAGTGAATGTGAATAAGAGCAAGGTTATTAGGTACAGTAGGGTTGAGGGACAAGTCAGTTAGGAGGTAAGTTTGAATGGAGAAAAACTGGAGGAAGTGAAGTGTTTTAGATATTTGGGAGTGGATTTTGCAGCAGATGGAACCATGGAAGCAGAAGTGAGTCACATGGTAGGGGAGGGGGCGAAAGTTCTGGGAGTGTTGAAAAATGTGTAGAAGGCGAGAACATTATCTTGGAAAGCAAAAATGGGTATTTTAGAAGGAATAGTGGTTCCAACAATGTTACATGGTTGCAAGGCATGGGCTATAGGTAGAGTTGTGTGGAGGAGGGTTGATGTGTTGGAAATGAGATGTTTGAGGACAATATGTGGTGTGAGGTGGTTTGATCGAGTAAATAATGAAAGGGTAAGAGAAATGTGTGGTAATAGAAAGAGTGTGGTTGAGATAGCAGAAGAGGGTGTTTTGAAATGGTTTGGTCACATGGAGAGAATGAGTGAGGAAAGATCGACAAAGAGGACATATGTCTCAGAGGTGAAGGGAATGAGGAGAAGAGGGAGACCAAATTGAAGGTGGAAGGATAGAGTGAAACAGA
This sequence comes from Panulirus ornatus, assembly GCF_036320965.1. Taxonomy (NCBI): domain Eukaryota; kingdom Metazoa; phylum Arthropoda; class Malacostraca; order Decapoda; family Palinuridae; genus Panulirus; species Panulirus ornatus. The sequence continues at coordinate 91,616,760 of NC_092224.1, forward strand.
TTTTGAGCGATCGGGGCCTGAACATGCAGGAGGGTGAAAGGCGTGCACGGAATAGTGAATTGGATGATGTGGTATACCAGGGACGTGCTGTCAGTGGATTGAACCAGGGCATATGAAGTGTTTGGGGTAAACCATGGAAAGTTTTGTGGGGCCTGGATGTGGAAATGGAGCTGCGATATATATATATATATATATATATATATGTATATATATATTTTTTTTTTCATACTATTTGCCATTTCCCGCATTAGCGAGGTAGCGTTAAGAACAGAGAACTGGGCCTTAGAGGGAATATCCTCACCTGACCCCCTTCTCTGTTCCTTCTTTTGGAAAATTAAAAAAAAACAAGAGAGGGGAGGATTTCCAGCCACCCGCTCCCTCCCCTTTTAGTCGCCTTCTACGACACGCAGGGAATACATGGGAAGTATTCTTTCTCCCCTATCCCCAGGGATAAAATATGAATGTCATAATTTTGTATGGTAGTATTATGATCTTGCAGTAACCTTTAGTATAACTCACACATTTGGATGGTAGTAAAACATGTTACAGGTACTATAGATTGTTTGCTAAAAGAGTGCAAGCAGTTGGTATGGATGTTCAAGAAAGTGGCTTTGGACTTAGGAGAGTACCTACCTATGATGATATTTCTATTTATTTATTTATTTTTTTTTTATTTCTTTTTTTGTACATTGGAAGCTTCAGTCATGGATATAAGGCCACATCAAGGCTGGGCCTAATTGAAATACTGAGAGGGTTGTGAAAGGGAAAAAGAAGAGGCAAGGGAAAGGAATTACTAAAGGCTTGCATAGCAAGAAGTGCTCACTGTATTTATTGCATGATAGATGATGCTGTCATTTTCAGCAGTGACAGTTCAACCATAAGTTGTCAATCTACCATTGATCTTGTACTTATCCAAGCCAGCTGTCGAGTTTCCTTTTGAAGGACTCGTTGCTCACTTCAGCCATGTTTCCCATCTTAAGGTAACAGACTCCTCTTGCTGGGCATACATTCTTTTGGTTTAAATAATTATTTATTTTTTTTTATTATTATACTTTGTCGCTGTCTCCCGCGTTTGCGAGGTAGCGCAAGGAAACAGACGAAAGAAAAGGCCCAACCCCCCCCATACACATGTATATACATACGTCCACACACGCAAATATACATACCTACACAGCTCTCCATGGTTTACCCCAGACGCTTCACATGCCTTGATTCAATCCACTGACAGCACGTCAACCCTGTTATACCACATTGCTCCAATTCACTCTATTCCTTGCCCTCCTTTCACCCTCCTGCATGTTCAGGCCCCGATCACACAAAATCTTTTTCACTCCATCTTTCCACCTCCAATTTGGTCTCCCTCTTCTCCCCGTTCCCTCCACCTCCGACACATATATCCTCTTGGTCAATCTTTCCTCACTCATTCTCTCCATGTGCCCAAACCACTTCAAAACACCCTCTTCTGCTCTCTCAACCACGCTCTTTTTATTTCCACACATCTCTCTTACCCTTACGTTACTCACTCGATCAAACCACCTCACACCACACATTGTCCTCACACATCTCATTTCCAGCACATCCATCCTCCTGCGCACAACTCTATCCATAGCCCACGCCTCACAACCATACAACATTGTTGGAACCACTATTTTGCTTTATCGCTGTCTCCCGCATTTGCAAAGTAGCGCAAGGAAGCAGACGAAAGAAATGGCCCAACCCACCCCCATACACATGTATATACATACACGTCCACACACGCAAATATACATACCCATACATCTCAGTGTACACATATATATACACACACAGACACATACATATATACACATGCACACAGTTCACACTGTCTGCCTTTATTCATTCCCATCGCCACCTTGCCACACATGGAATAACATCCCCCTCCCCCCTCATGTGTGCGAGGTAGCGAGGAAAAGACAACAAAGGCCCCATTCGTTCACACACAGTCTCTAGCTGTCATGCAATAATGCCCGAAACCACAGCTCCCTTTCCACATCCAGGCCCCACAGAACTTTCCATAGTTTACCCCAGACTCTTCACATGCCCTGATTCAATCCATTGACAGCACGTTGACCCCAGTATACCACATTGATCCAATTCACTCTATTCCTTGCCCGCCTTTCACCCTCCTGCATGTTCAGGCCCTGATCACTCAGAATCTTTTTCACTCCATCTTTCCACCTCCAATTTGGTCTCCCACTTCTCCTCGTTCCCTCCACCTCTGACACATATATCCTCTTGGTCAATTTTTCCTCATTCATTCTCTCCATGTGCCCAAACCTTTTCAAAACACCCTCTTCTGCTCTCTCAACCACGCTCTTTTTGTTTCCACACATCTCTCTTACCCTTACATTACTTACTCGATCAAACCACCTCACACCACATATTGTCCTCAAACATCTCATTTCCAGCACATCCACCCTCCTGCGCACAACTCTACCCATAGCCCACACCTCGCAACCATACAACATTGTTGGAACCACTCTTCCTTCAAACACCCATTTTTGCTTTCCGAGCCAATATTCCAGTTTCATGATAAGATAAGAAGTGGACCAGGCAGTATTATACAGTGGTTAAATTGATGAAAACATATATATATATATATATATATATATATATATATATATATATATATATATATATATATATATATATATATATATATATTTTTTTTTTTGCTTTGTCGCTGTCTCCCACGTTTGCGAGGTAGCGCAAGGAAACAGACGAAAGAAATGGCCCAACCCACCCCCATACACATGTATATACATACGTCCACACGCAAATATACATACCTACACAGCTTTCCATGGTTTACCCCAGACGCTTCACATGCCCTGATTCAATCCACTGATCTCATTTCCAGCACATCCATCCTCCTGCGCACAACTCTATCCATAGCCCACGCCTCACAACCATACAACATTGTTGGAACCACTATTCCTTCAAACATACCCATTTTTGCTTTCCGAGATAATGTTCTCGACCCACACATTCTTCAAGGCTCCCAGGATTTTTGCCCCCTCCCCCACCCTATGATCCACTTCCGCTTCCATGGTTCCATCCGCTGCCAGATCCACTCCCAGATATCTAAAACACTTTACTTCCTCCAGTTTTTCTCCATTCAAACTTACCTCCCAATTAACTTGACCCTCAACCCTACTGTACCTAATTACCTTGCTCTTATTCACATTTACTCTTAACTTTCTTCTTTCACACACTTTACCAAACTCAGTCACCAGCTTCTGCAGTTTCTCACATGAATCAGCCACCAGCGCTGTATCATCAGCGAACAACAACTGACTCACTTCCCAAGCTCTCTCATCCCCCAACAGACTTCATACTTGCCCCTCTTTCCAAAACTCTTGCATTCACCTCCCTAACAACCCCATCTATAAACAAATTAAACAACCATGGAGACATCACACACCCTTGCCGCAAACCTACATTCACTGAGAACCAATCACTTTCCTCTCTTCCTACACGTACACATGCCTTACATCCTCGATAAAAACTTTTCACTGCTTCTAACAACTTGCCTCCCACACCATATATTCGTAATACCTTCCACAGAGCATCTCTATCAACTCTATCATATGCCTTCTCCAGATCCATAAATGCTACATACAAATCCATTTGCTTTTCTAAGTATTTCTCACATACATTCTTCAAAGCAAACACCTGATCCACACATCCTCTACCACTTCTGAAACCACACTGCTCTTCCCCAATCTGCCCATATAATTTACCAGGAATACTCAACAAACTTATACCTCTGTAATTTGAGCACTCACTCTTATCCCCTTTGCCTTTGTACAATGGCACTATGCACGCATTCCGCCAATCCTCAGGCACCTCACTATGAGTCATACATACAGGGAAAAAATGAAATTGAGTGGGAGACGTATAAAAGAAAGAGACAGGAGGTCAAGAGAAAGGTGCAAGAGGTGAAAAAAAGGGCAAATGAGAGTTGGGGTGAGAGAGTATCATTAAATTTTAGGGAGAATAAAAAGATGTTCTGGAAGGAGGTAAATAAAGTGCGTAAGACAAGGGAGCAAATGGGAACTTCAGTGAAGGGCGCAAATGGGGAGGTGATAACAAGTAGTGGTGATGTGAGAAGGAGATGGAGTGAGTATTTTGAAGGTTTGTTGAATGTGTTTGATGATAGAGTGGCAGATATAGGGTGTTTTGGTCGAGGTGGTGTGCAAAGTGCGAGGGTTAGGGAAAATGACTTGGTAAACAGAGAAGAGGTAGCTACTAAAAGCTTTGCGGAAGATGAAAGCCGGCAAGGCAGCAGGTTTGGATGGTATTGCAGTGGAATTTATTAAAAAAGGGGGTGACTGTATTGTTGACTGGTTGGTAAGGTTATTTAATGTATGTATGACTCATGGTGAGGTGCCTGAGGATTGGCGGAATGCGTGCATAGTGCCATTGTACAAAGGCAAAGGGGATAAGAGTGAGTGCTCAAATTACAGAGGTATAAGTTTGTTGAGTATTCCTGGCAAATTATATGGGAGGGTATTGATTGAGAGGGTGAAGGCATGTACAGAGCATCAGATTGGGGAAGAGCAGTGTGGTTTCAGAAGTGGTAGAGGATGTGTGGATCAGGTGTTTGCTTTGAAGAATGTGTGTGAGAAATACTTAGAAAAGCAAATGGATTTGTATGTAGCATTTATGGATCTGGAGAAGGCATATGATAGAGTTGATAGAGATGCTCTGGGGAAGGTATTAAGAATATATGGTGTGGGAGGCAAGTTGTTAGAAGGAGTGAAAAGTTTTTATCGAGGATGTAAGGCATGTGTACGTGTAGGAAGAGAGGAAAGTGATTGGTTCTCAGTGAATGTAGGTTTGCGGCAGGGGTGTGTGATGTCTCCATGGTTGTTTAATTTGTTTATGGATGGGGTTGTTAGGGAGGTGAATGAAAGAGTTTTGGAAGGAGGGGCAAGTATGAAGTCTGTTGGGGATGAGAGAGCTTGGGAAGTGAGTCAGTTGTTGTTCGCTGATGATACAGCGCTGGTGGCTGATTCATGTGAGAAACTGCAGAAGCTGGTGACTGAGTTTGGTAAAGTGTGTGAAAGAAGAAAGTTAAGAGTAAATGTGAATAAGAGCAAGGTTATTAGGTACAGTAGGGTTGAGGGTCAAGTGAATTGGGAGGTGAGTTTGAATGGAGAAAAACTGGAGGAAGTGAAGTGTTTTAGATATCTGGGAATGGATCTGGCAGCGGATGGAAACATGGAAGCGGAAGTGGATCATAGGGTGGGGGAGGGGGCGAAAATTCTGGGAGCCTTGAAGAATGTGTGGAAGTCGAGAACATTATCTCGGAAAGCAAAAATGGGTATGTTTGAAGGAATAGTGGTTCCAACAATGTTGTATGGTTGCGAGGCGTGGACTATGGATAGAGTTGTGCGCAGGAGGATGGATGTGCTGGAAATGAGATGTTTGAGGACAATGTGTGGTGTGAGGTGGTTTGATCGAGTAAGTAACGTAAGGGTAAGAGAGATGTGTGGAAATAAAAAGAGCGTGGTTGAGAGAGCAGAAGAGGGTGTTTTGAAATGGTTTGGTCACATGGAGAGAATGAGTGAGGAAAGATTGACCAAGAGGATATATGTGTCGGAGGTGGAGGGAACGAGGAGAAGAGGGAGACCAAATTGCAGGTGGAAAGATGGAGTGAAAAAGATTTTGTGTGATCGGGGCCTGAACATGCAGGAGGGTGAAAGGAGGGCAAGGAATAGAGTGAATTGGAGCGATGTGGTATACCGGGGTTGACGTGCTGTCAGTGGATTGAATCAAGGCATGTGAAGCGTCTGGGGTAAACCATGGAAAGCTGTGTAGGTATGTATATTTGCGTGTGTGGACGTATGTATATACATGTGTATGGGGGTGGGTTGGGCCATTTCTTTCGTCTGTTTCCTTGCGCTACCTCGCAAACGCGGGAGACAGCGACAAAGTATGAAAAAAAATATATATATATATATATATATTTATATATTTATATATGCCTGGGGATAGGGGAGAAAGAATACTTCCCACGTATTCCCTGCATGTTGTAGAAGGCGACTAAAAGGGAGCGGGGGCTGGAAATCCTCCCCTCTCATTTTTTTTTTTTTAATTTTCCCAAAGAAGGAACAGAGAAGGGGGCCAGGCGAGGATATTCCCTCAAAGGCCCAGTCCTCTGTTCTTAACACTACCTCGCTAATGCGGGAAATGGCGAGTAGTATGAAAAAAAAAATATATATATATATATATATGCATTATACATGACAGTTAGAGACTGAGTGAATGAATGTGGTCTTTGTTGTCCTTTCCTAGTGCTACCTTGCACACACACAGTGTGAGGGGGGTGTTGTTTCATGTGTGGTGGGGTGGCGACGAGAATGGATGCAGGCAGCAAGTATGAATATGTACATGTGTATATATGTATATGTATTTATACATTGAAATGTATGGGTATGTATATGTGCATGTGTGGGCATTTATGTATATACATGTTTATGTGGGTGGGTTGGGCCATTCTATCGTCTGTTTCCTTGTGCTACCTCGTTAACGTGGGAGACAGTGACTAAGTATAATAATAAAGAAAATTTATATATACATACATAAATGCCCATACATACACACATACATATACATATCAACATATACAGATATACATACACTTACACAGACATATACATATATACACATGTACATATTCAAACTTGCTTGTCTTCATCCATTCCTAGCACACCCCACCCCACAGGAAACAGCATCACTAACCCCTGCTTCAGCGAGGTAGCACCAGGAAAACAGACAAAAGAAAACTACATTCGTTCACGCTCAGTCTCTTACTGTCATGTGTAATGTACTGAAATCACAGCTCCCTATCCACATCCAGGCCTCACAGACCTTTCCATGGTTTACCCCAGATGTTTCACTTGCCTTGGTTCAGTCCATTGACAAAACATCAATCCCAGTATATTACATCATTCCAATTCACTCTATTCTGGTCCCAGGCATTTTGGATATTGGATACTCAACATGTATCTATTCTTGAGTTGATTTGTGACGTTTAACTCTTTTGCAAGCAGAACTAATGGAACTCTAATCTTTTTGTGCTGTGCTGAATGTATATCATCTCAAAAATTTGCTATAAAGTTAAAAACAGTATACAGCACCTCCTGAATTGCTATCATATGCAAAGGCTGTACCAGAAATTGGTATTGAAATCCAACCAACCCACTGTTCTGTAGGACATAGGTATGGGTGGGCACATTGAGGAATGGATCATGTTTTGGGCTGTTTGACCTAATTCCTCCAAAGGTTAATTATATTTAGTTGATCAGGAGTTTTTGCTTGTTATTAGTAGATTTGTTTGAAATTTTGAGTAATGTAAAATTGGAATATCTGTAAGATTGTCAAGGATCTGCCTATATCTAGTAATGGTGTAGGATTCAGAAATTAATGTTCCTGTAAATATCAAGAGATAACATACAAGATGTACATGGACAGCTATGATTCACTGTTTTGTTGATTCTTTACAGATAAAGCTTGAAGATAGCCAGCAGAAGGCATATGCAAATAAATCACTCCATGACACAGTGCACCAACTTTTAACTGATGGACAGATTAAGGAGGCAGAGAAACTGAGGGTGGAGTTTAAGATACCTGATAGAAGGTCAGTTTAGGATTTTTGACATCTTTTTTACATTGATCACTTTAATGACATAGGTGAAGGTGCAGTTAAACTTGGTTGATGGCCTGAAACTTACTGAGTGAACAGGTTTTTGAGAGATACAGGGATAAAGCAACCAGTGAAGATATCAGAAAGTAAAGCAGAATCTGAAGGAAAATGGCATGAGAAACTGTTGGATAATAGCATGAGACAGGACACTTTTAAGAAACGCCATAGTTCCAGCCCATCCTTTGAATTTGTATTTGCAGTTAATGATTAATAGAAATGATTGATTATGATTTTCCTCTACCACAATATGTATCTTATAAAGACTTCCCTAAGAGCCTTGATCACCAAACTTTTCAGTGTAGATGGAATAGTCTAGGATATATGCATTTGTTGGAGTGTTTTCCACTCATGTTCAGTGATCGCACACAGACTAAACAGTTACTTTGTAAGTGTATCACAGAAAAGTAAAAGGTGCTTGAAGAGAATTAAGTGATGGGAACTGGAAATTCAGTATTCATCTCAAACTGAAATTATGACAAATATTCATATGCAAACTATTCTTATATCCAAAGTGGGTGTAATACACTCTTCATTATCCATTAATACATTGCAATGAAATTTAAAACTTGCTTTATCTAGTGGAGTATAATGAATAATATTCGTATTATCAGCCCTTACAAATACCTTTTATAATTTTTTCCTTTCGCAATCTTTAGATACTGGTGGCTGAGGATTTTAGCTCATGCTCAATCTAGCCAGTGGGAAGAACTGGCAAATTTTTCAAAAAACAAGAAGAATCCGATTGGATTTGAGGTATGTATTAAAACAAACCTCGATAACTGTTTTAAATATCTGACTCTCTGTCTATCAGTTTGTTTGTCTATCCATTTATATATATATCTATGTATGTATGTATCTATTTACTTGTTTGAGTATTATTATTATTATTATTATTATTATTATTATTATTATTATTATTATTATTATCATACTTGATTGGCGTTTCCTGCGTTAGCAAGGTAGCGCCAAGAAACAGATGAAGAAAGACCCATCCAATCATATACAAAAAAAAAAAATATATATATATATATATATATATATATATATATATATATATATATATATATCACACACCCCTGCCGCAAAGCTACATTCACTGAGAACCAATCACTTTCCTCTCTTCCTACACGTACACATGCCTTACATCCTCGATAAAAACTTTTCACTGCTTCTAACAACTTTCCTCCCACACCATATATTCTTAATACCTTCCACAGAGCATCTCTATCAACTCTATCATATGCCTTCTCCAGATCCATAAATGCTACATACAAATCCATTTGCTTTTCTAAGTATTTCTCACATACATTCTTCAAAGCAAACACCTGATCCACACATCCTCTACCACTTCTGAAACCACACTGCTCTTCCCCAATCTGATGCTCTGTACATGCCTTCACCCTCTCAATCAATACCCTCCCATATAATTTACCAGGAATACTCAACAAACTTATACCTCTGTAATGTCTATGATGTCTCCATGGTTGTTTAATTTGTTTATGGATGGGGTTGTTAGGGAGGTAAATGCAAGAGTTTTGGAAAGAGGGGCAAGTATGGAGTCTGTTGGGGATGAGAGAGCTTGGGAAGTGAGTCAGTTGTTGTTCGCTGATGATACAGCGCTGGTGGCTGATTCATGTGAGAAACTGCAGAAGCTGGTGACTGAGTTTGGAAAAGTGTGTGGAAGAAGAAAGTTAAGAGTAAATGTGAATAAGAGCAAGGTTATTAGGTACAGTAGGGTTGAGGGTCAAGTCAATTGGGAGGTGAGTTTGAATGGAGAAAAACTGGAGGAAGTGAAGTGTTTTAGATATCTGGGAGTGGATCTGGCAGTGGATGGAACCATGGAAGCGGAAGTAGATCATAGGGTGGGGGAGGGGGCGAAAATCCTGGGGGCCTTGAAGAATGTGTGGAAGTCGAGAACATTATCTCAGAAAGCAAAAATGGGTATGTTTGAAGGAATAGTGGTTCCAACAATGTTGTATGGTTGCGAGGCGTGGGCTATGGATAGAGTTGTGCGCAGGAGGATGGATGTGCTGGAAATGAGATGTTTGAGAACAATGTGTGGTGTGAGGTGGTTTGATCGAGTGAGTAACGTAAGGGTAAGAGAGATGTGTGGAAATAAAAAGAGCGTGGTTGAGAGAGCAGAAGAGGGTGTTTTGAAGTGGTTTGGGCACATGGAGAGGATGAGTGAGGAAAGATTGACCAAGAGGATATATGTGTCGGAGGTGGAGGGAACAAGGAGAAGAGGGAGACCAAATTGGAGGTGGAAAGATGGAGTGAAAAAGATTTTGTGTGATCGGGGCCTGAACATGCAGGAGGGTGAAAGGAGGGCAAGGAATAGAGTGAATTGGAGCGATGTGGTATACCGGGGTTGACGTGCTGTCAGTGGATTGAAGCAAGGCATGTGAAGCGTCTGGGGTAAACCATAGAAAGCTGTGTAGGTATGTATATTTGCGTGTGTGGACGTATGTATATACATGTGTATGGGGGAGGGTTGGGCTATTTCTTTCGTCTGTTTCCTTGCGCTACCTCGCAAACGCGGGAGACAGCGACAAAGTATAATAAAAAATAAAAATATATTATTTTTTTTATTATTATACTTTGTCGCTGTCTCCCGCGTTTGCGAGGTAGCGCAAGGAAACAGACGAAAGAAATGGCCCAACCCCCCCCATACACATGTATATACATACGTCCACACACGCAAATATACATACCTACACAGCTTTCCATGGCTTACCCCAGATGCTTCACATGCCTTGATTCAATCCACTGACAGCACGTCAACCCCGGTATACCACATCGCTCCAATTCACTCTATTCCTTGCCCTCCTTTCACCCTCCTGCATGTTCAGGCCCCGATCACACAAAATCTTTATCACTCCATCTTTCCACCTCCAATTTGGTCTCCCTCTTCTCCTTGTTCCCTCCACCTCCGACACATATATCCTCTTGGTCAATCTTTCCTCACTCATCCTCTCCATGTGCCCAAACCACTTCAAAACACCCTCTTCTGCTCTCTCAACCACGCTCTTTTTATTTCCACACATCTCTCTTACCCTTACGTAACTCACTCGATCATACCACCTCACACCACACATTGTCCTCAAACATCTCATTTCCAGCACATCCATCCTCCTGCGCACAACTCTATCCATAGCCCACGCCTCGCAACCATACAACATTGTTGGAACCACTATTCCTTCAAACATACCCATTTTTGCTTTCCGAGATAATGTTCTCGACTTCCACACATTCTTCAAGGCCCCCAGAATTTTCGCCCCCTCCCCCACCCTATGATCCACTTCCGCTTCCATGGTTCCATCCGCTGCCAGATCCACTCCCAGATATCTAAAACACTTCACTTCCTCCAGTTTTTCTCCATTCAAACTCACCTCCCAATTGACTTGACCCTCAACCCTACTGTACCTAATAACCTTGCTCTTATTCACATTTACTCTTAACTTTCTTCTTCCACACACTTTACCAAACTCAGTCACCAGCTTCTGCAGTTTCTCACATGAATCAGCCATCAGCGCTGTATCATCAGTGAACAACAACTGACTCACTTCCCAAGCTCTCTCATCCCCAACAGACTTCATACTTGCCCCTCTTTCCAAAACTCTTACATTTACCTCCCTAACAACCCCATCCATAAACAAATTAAACAACCATGGAGACATCACACACCCCTGCCTCAAACCTACATTCACTGAGAATCAATCACTTTCCTCTCTTCCTACACGTACATGTATATATATATATATATGGGAGGGTATTGATTGAGAGGGTGAAGGCATGTACAGAGCATCAGATTGGGGAAGAGCAGTGTGGTTTCAGAAGTGGTAGAGGATGTGTGGATCAGGTGTTTGCTTTGAAGAATGTATGTGAGAAATACTTAGAAAAGCAAATGGATTTGTATGTAGCATTTATGGATCTGGAGAAAGCATATGATAGAGTTGATAGAGATGCTCTGTGGAAGGTATTAAGAATATATGGTGTGGGAGGCAAGTTGTTAGAAGCAGTGAAAAGTTTTTATCGAGGATGTAAGGCATGTGTACGTGTAGGAAGAGAGGAAAGTGATTGGTTCTCAGTGAATGTAGGTTTGCGGCAGGGGTGTGTGATGTCTCCATGGTTGTTTAATTTGTTTATGGATGGGGTTGTTAGGGAGGTAAATGCAAGAGTTTTGGAAAGAGGGGCAAGTATGAAGTCTGTTGGGGATGAGAGAGCTTGGGAAGTGAGTCAGTTGTTGTTCGCTGATGATACAGCGCTGGTGGCTGATTCATGTGAGAAACTGCAGAAGCTGGTGACTGAGTTTGGTAAAGTGTGTGAAAGAAGAAAGTTAAGAGTAAATGTGAATAAGAGCAAGGTTATTAGGTACAGTAGGGTTGAGGGTCAAGTCAATTGGGAGGTGAGTTTGAATGGAGAAAAACTGGAGGAAGTGAAGTGTTTTAGATATCTGTGCTGGAAATGAGATGTTTGAGGACAATGTGTGGTGTGAGGTGGTTTGATCGAGTGAGTAACGTAAGGGTAAGAGAGATGTGTGGAAATAAAAAGAGCGTGGTTGAGAGAGCAGAAGAGGGTGTTTTGAAGTGGTTTGGGCACATGGAGAGGATGAGTGAGGAAAGATTGACCAAGAGGATATATGTGTCGGAGGTGGAGGGAACAAGGAGAAGAGGGAGACCAAATTGGAGGTGGAAAGATGGAGTGAAAAAGATTTTGTGTGATCGGGGCCTGAACATGCAGGAGGGTGAAAGGAGGGCAAGGAATAGAGTGAATTGGAGCGATGTGGTATACCGGGGTTGACGTGCTGTCAGTGGATTGAATCAAGGCATGTGAAGCGTCTGGGGTAAACCATGGAAAGCTGTGTAGGTATGTATATTTGCGTGTGTGGACGTATGTATATACATGTGTATGGGGGGGGTTGGGCCATTTCTTTCGTCTGTTTCCTTGCGCTACCTCGCAAACGCAGGAGACAGCGACAAAGTATAATAAATATAAATAAATATATATATATATATATATATATATATATATATATATATATATATATATATATATATATATATATATATATATATATATATCCTTCCTTCTTCTGGAAAATTAAAAAAAGGCCCAGTCCTCTGTTTTTAACGCTACCTCGCTAACGCGGGAAATGGTGAATAGTTTAAAAGAAAGAATACTTTTTTTTTTTCTTTGTCGCTGTCTCCCGCGTTTGCGAGGTAGCGCAAGGAAACAGACGAAAGAAATGGCCCAACCCACCCCCATACACATGTATATACATACGTCCACACACGCAAATATACATACCTACACAGCTTTCCATGGTTTACCCCAGACGCTTCACATGCCCTGATTCAATCCACTGACAGCACGTCAACCCCGGTATACCACATCAATCCAATTCCCTCTATTCCTTGCCCTCCTTTCACCCTCCTGCATGTTCAGGCCCCAATCACACAAAATCTTTTTCACTCCATCTTTCCACCTCCAATTTGGTCTCCCACTTCTCGTTCCCTCCACCTCCGACACATATATCCTCTTGGTCAATCTTTCCTCACTCATTCTCTCCATGTGCCCAAACCATTTCAAAACACCCTCTTCTGCTTTCTCAACCACACTCTTTTTATTTCCACACATCTCTCTTACCCTTACGTTACTTACTCGATCAAACCACCTCACACCACACATTGTCCTCAAACATCTCATTTCCAGCACATCCATCCTCCTGCGCACAACTCTATCCATAGCCCACGCTTCGCAACCATACAACATTGTTGGAACCACTATTCCTTCAAACATACCCATTTTTGCTTTCCGAGATAATGTTCTCGACTTCCACACATTCTTCAAGGCTCCCAGGATTTTCGCCCCCTCCCCCACCCTATGATCCACTTCCGCTTCCATGGTTCCATCCGCTGCCAGATCCACTCCCAGATATCTAAAACACTTTACTTCCTCCAGTTTTTCTCCATTCAAACTCACCTCCCAATTGACTTGACCCTCAACCCTACTGTACCTAATAACCTTGCTCTTATTCACATTTACTCTTAACTTTCTTCTTTCACACACTTTACCAAACTCAGTCACCAGCTTCTGCCGTTTCTCACATGAATCAGCCACCAGCGCTGTATCATCAGCGAACAACAACTGACTCACTTCCCAAGCTCTCTCATCCCCAACAGACTTCATACTTGCCCCTCTTTCCATGTATACATGGATATATATATATCCATGTATATCCATGCATACATGGATATACATACACATACGCAGCCATGTTCATATACAGCCATACACATATACACCCATGTACATATTCATGCTCCCCTGCCTTCATCCATTCCTGGCGCCATTCCGCCCCACAGGAAATTGCATCACCACCCCCTGCATCTGTGAGGTAGCACCAGGAAAACAGACAAAAGGCCACATTCATTGACATTCAGTCTCTAGCTGTCATGTGTATTGCACTGAAACCACAACTCCCTATCTACATCCAGGCCTCACAGACCTTTCCATGGTTTACCCCAAACATTTCACATGCCTTGGTTTAGTCCATTGAAAGCACATTGACCCTAGTATACCACATCACTACTATTCCTTCAAACCTACCCATTTTTGCTCTTCAATATAATGTTCTCTCTTTCTACAAACTCTTCATTGCTCCCAGAACCTTTGCCCCCTCCCCCACCTTATGACTTTTTTCCACTTCCATGAATCATACATACATTGAATATCCTCACCAACCAGTCAACAACACAGTCACCCCCTTTTTTAGTAAATTCCACTGCAGTACCATCCAAACCCGCTGCCTTGCTGGCTTTCATCTTCTGTAAAGCTTTCACTACCTCCTCCCTGTTTACCAAACCATTCTTCCTGACCCTCTCACTTGGCACACCACCTCAACCAAAACACTCTATATCTGCCACTTTATCATCAAACACATTCAACACTGCAAACCATATAAAATATGACCCTGAGAAGAATTACAAGCTACCTAGCTACCACAGATGCTCAACACCCATACAATAAAACAGAAATACTTTCAGTACAATCTTTCACCAATATGCTAATCTTTTTTCCCTGCTACATCCCTAAATCTATCCGACCCAAACCACACCATAACTGACCATTAACCATCAAGTAGAAAGAAAAAGCTTATCCCTGTGTCCCACATTTACAATCTCTACTTGCAGATCCCCTTTCCCCAACAAACATGGCTTTAATTAAAAGTTACATTTGCAGATAAATGCAGAAGTCACAAAGGAAATGAAAAGCAAGGATAATTGCATCAAACTACAAGGGGATGCAAACAGACTTTAAAGTTGGTGTAGAGCATGGTTTTTGAAATTTAACCCAAGTAAGTGTGAAATAATGAGGATGGGTCACAGTCAAAGAAAGCCTCAATATGAATATTCCCAAGCAGGAAATAAGCTACTGGAAACTGTTTATGAGAGAGTACACATTAGGAGAATGTTAGAGAAACTATCTGTTGGCAAATATTAGAATAACATTTGTGCACATAGATAAGGAAATATTCAGCAAGATGTTCTAATACCACATTATGCCGAAACTGGAATATGCATCTCTGGTTCGTTTACCATACTTGAAGAAGTATAAAGAACTAATAGAGAAGGTCCAGAGGAGGGCAACAAAGATGGTATCAGAATTAAGAGAGCAGAGTTACAGGGAAAGGCTAGAGGCCTTGAATTTTGCCCACCATGGAAGAGAGAAGAGTGAGGGGTGACCAGATTACAATCTTCAAATTTTTAAATTGGTTCTATGATGAAAAAGTGAACATTTCTTCAAAAGATTCAGTGATAGGACACATGGAGGTTGCAACATGAAATTAAACTTGTTAGAAAGGATGTAAAGAAGTGGTTTTGTAGTATAAGACTGACGGATAAATGGAATAAACTCAATGAAAAAGTAATAGATATGGACAGCAGATACAAATTTAAAAAGTTTTATGATAGTAGAGGTGGTTCAAGAGATGGGGTCCTATGTGTGCAAAACTTCCCTGTACAGTACAATTAACTAATTAAAAAATGACTTTGCAAGCATGAAACAACTATCTTCCCAGCCCACTCATATATTCTACCCCACCAAGTATACACCCACCTAAAATTACACTCCCCAGCCATTTACAGGTGACACTTTCTGTTAGCTGTCTGGATGCCATTCATCTCTACAACACTGCCAACACACATTTAGTATATCATTGGACCATCATGGCCAAGATGTGACTTCCTTTCTGAAGACAGTGGACACTTACCCCTTTACTGTTATGCAGACACCTCACATAAGCTCACAGCATCACCTCACTTCTTTATTATTGGCCTTGTCTGATGGACATGGCCAGTTACTTGTGGTCTACAGGAGCTCCATAAGAGGACTTCCTGGGACAGGAAAGTAAGTGTATTTGTGTATGAGCTATGATTATGATATGGCTATTATGGAATAATGCTGTACATCATTAACATATGCATGTACAGTTTATGTATATACTGACCTGCATTTTCCAGCCTTTTGTTGATGTCTGTTTGAAAACTGGAAATAAGATTGAGGCTCCAAAGATTTTAAAAGTAATTGAAGTATGACATGTGTTACAGCATAAGGGAGATCCATACTGTACTGATATGTGTATATGTTATCTATGTATAGCTTCAGGTTTTGTTGATGATTTTTATTTAGACTGGCTTTCTTTTTTTAGCCTTTTTTTGATGCCTGTTTGAAAACTGGAAACAAGAGTGAGGCCCAGAAATATGCTCTAAAGGTGAAAGATGAAAATAAAGTCGGCTGTCTTATTAGATGTGGGTAAGTATTTGGAGAATATTATTGTCATTATTTATATTATTCTTTTAAATAGTACCATGCACTGATGATTAGAAATAGTTTTATCAGTTTTCTTTTTATTTGATCTTATATTAAAGATCAAATTTAAGGAGGATTTCCAGCCCCCCGCTCCCTTCCCTTTTAGTCGCCTTCTACGACACGCAGGGAATACGTGGGAAGTATTCTTTCTCCCCTATCCCTGGGGAGGTGTGTATATATATATATATATATATATATATATATATATATATATATATATATATGTATATATATATTCTTCAAAGCAAACACCTGATCCACACATCCTCTACCACTTCTGAAACCACACTGCTCTTCCCCAATCTGATGCTCTGTACATGCCTTCACCCTCTCAATCAATACCCTCCCATATAATTTGCCAGGAATACTCAACAAACTTATACCTCTGTAATTTGAGCACTCACTCTTATCCCCTTTGCCTTTGTACAATGGCACTATGCACGCATTCCGCCAATCCTCAGGCACCTCACCATGAGTCATACATACATTAAATAACCTTACCAACCAGTCAACAATACAGTCACCCCCTTTTTTAATAAATTCCACTGCAATACCATCCAAACCTGCTGCCTTGCCGGCTTTCATCTTCCGCAAAGCTTTTACTACCTCTTCTCTGTTTACCAAGTCATTTTCCCTAACCCTCGCACTTTGCACACCACCTTGACCAAAACACCCTATATCTGCCACTCTATCATCAAACACATTCAACAAACCTTCAAAATACTCACTCCATCTCCTTCTCACATCACCACTACTTGTTATCACCTCCCCATTTGCGCCCTTCACTGAAGTTCCCATTTGCTCCCTTGTCTTACGCACTTTATTTACCTCCTTCCAGAACATCTTTTTATTCTCCCTAAAATTTAATGATACTCTCTCACCCCAACTCTCATTTGCCCTTTTTTTTTCACCTCTTGCACCTTTCTCTTGACCTCCTGTCTCTTTCTTTTATACGTCTCCCACTCAATTTCATTTTTTCCCTGCAAAAATCGTCCAAATGCCTCTCTCTTCTCTTTCACTAATACTCTTACTTCTTCATCCCACCACTCACTACCCTTTCTAATCAACCCACCTCCCACTCTTCTCATGCCACAAGCATCTTTTGTGCAATCCATCACTGATTCCCTAAATACATCCCATTCCTCCCCCACTCCCCTTACTTCCATTGTTCTCACCTTTTTCCATTCTGTACTCAGTCTCTCCTGGTACTTCCTCACACAAATCTCCTTCCCAAGCTCACTTACTCTCACCACCCTGGATTTGTATGTAGCATTTATGGATCTGGAGAAGGCATATGATAGAGTTGATAGAGATGCTCTGTGGAAAGTATTAAGAATATATGGTGTGGGAGGCAAGTTGTTAAAAGCAGTGAAAAGTTTTTATCGAGGATGTAAGGCATGTGTACGTGTAGGAAGAGAGGAAAGTGATTGGTTCTCAGTGAATGTAGGTTTGCGGCAAGGGTGTGTGATGTCTCCATGGTTGTTTAATTTGTTTATGGATGGGGTTGTTAGGGAAGTGAATGCAAGAGTTTTGGAAAGAGGGGCAAGTATGAAGTCTGTTGGGGATGAGAGAGCTTGGGAAGTGAGTCAGTTGTTGTTCGCTGATGATACAGCGCTGGTGGCTGATTCATGTGAGAAACTGCAGAAGCTGGTGACTGAGTTTGGTAAAGTGTGTGAAAGAAGAAAGTTAAGAGTAAATGTGAATAAGAGCAAGGTTATTAGGTACAGTAGGGTTGAGGGTCAAGTCAATTGGGAGGTAAGTTTGAATGGAGAAAAACTGGAGGAAGTAAAGTGTTTTAGATATCTGGGAGTGGATCTGGCAACGGATGGAACCATGGAAGCGGAAGTGGATCATAGGGTGGGGGAGGGGGCGAAAATTCTGGGAGCCTTGAAGAATGTGTGGAAGTCGAGAACATTATCTCAGAAAGCAAAAATGGGTATGTTTGAAGGAATAGTGGTTCCAACAATGTTGTATGGTTGCGAGGCGTGGGCTGTGGATAGAGTTGTGCGCAGGAGGATGGAAGTGCTGGAAATGAGATGTTTGAGGACAATGTGTGGTGTGAGGTGGTTTGATCGAGTAAGTAACATAAGGGTAAGAGAGTTGTGTGGAAATAAAAAGAGCGTGGTCGAGAGAGCAGAAGAGGGTGTTTTGAAATGGTTTGGGCACATGGAGAGAATGAGTGAGGAAAGATTGACCAAGAGGATATATGTGTCGGAGGTGGAGGGAACGAGGAGAAGTGGGAGACCAAATTGGAGGTGGAAAGATGGAGTGAAAAAGATTTTGTGTGATTGGGGCCTGAACATGCAGGAGGGTGAAAGGAGGGCAAGGAATAGAGTGAATCGGATCGATGCGGTATACCGGGGTTGACGTGCTGTCAGTGGATTGAATCAAGGCATGTGAAGCGTCTGGGGTAAACCATGGAAAGCTGTGTAGGTATGTATATTTGCGTGTGTGGACGTATGTATATACATGTGTATGGGGGAGGGGGGGTTGGGCCATTTCTTTCGTCTGTTTCCTTGCGCTACCTCGCAAACGTGGGAGACAGCGACAAAGTATAAAAAAAAAAAAAAATATATATATATATTTCTTTTTCTTTCATACTATTCGCCATTTCCCGCATTTTTTTTTTTTTTTTTTATACTTTGTCGCTGTCTCCCGCGTTTGCGAGGTAGCGCAAGGAAACAGACGAAAGAAATGGCCCAACCCCCCCATACACATGTATATACATACGTCCACACACGCAAATATACATACCTACACAGCTTTCCATGGTTTACCCCAGACGCTTCACATGCCTTGATTCAATCCACTGACAGCACGTCAGCCCCGGTATACCACATCGCTCCAATTCACTCTGTTCCTTGCCCTCCTTTCACCCTCCTGCATGTTCAGGCCCCGATCACACAAAATCTTTTTCACTCCATCTTTCCACCTCCAATTTGGTCTCCCTCTTCTCCTTGTTCCCTCCACCTCCGACACATATATCCTCTTGGTCAATCTTTCCTCACTCATTCTCTCCATGTGCCCAAACCACTTCAAAACACCCTCTTCTGCTCTCTCAACCATGCTCTTTTTATTTCCACACATCTCTCTTACCCTTACGTTACTCACTCGATCAAACCACCTCATACCACGCATTGTCCTCAAACATCGCATTTCCAGCACATCCATCCTCCTGCGCACAACTCTATCCATAGCCCACGCCTCGCAACCATACAACATTGTTGGAACCACTATTCCTTCAAACATACCCATTTTTGCTTTCCGAGATAATGTTCTCGACTTCCACACATTCTTCAAGGCCCCCAGAATTTTCGCCCCCTCCCCCACCCTATGATCCACTTCCGCTTCCATGGTTCCATCCGCTGCCAGATCCACTCCCAGATATCTAAAACACTTCACTTCCTCCAGTTTTTCTCCATTCAAACTCACCTCCCAATTGACTTGACCCTCAACCCTACTGTACCTAATAACCTTGCTCTTATTCACATTTACTCTTAACTTTCTTCTTCCACACACTTTACCAAACTCAGTCACCAGCTTCTGCAGTTTCACACATGAATCAGCCACCAGCGCTGTGTCGTCAGCGAACAACAACTGACTCACTTCCCAAGCTCTCTCATCCCCAACAGACTTCATACTTGCCCCTCTTTCCAAAACTCTTGCATTTACCTCCCTAACAACCCCATCCATAAACAAATTAAACAACCATGGAGACATCACACACCCCTGCCGCAAACCTACATTCACTGAGAACCAATCACTTTCCTCTCTTCCTACACGTACACATGCCTTACATCCTCGATAGAAACTTTTCACTGCTTCTAACAACTTTCCTCCCACACCATATATTCTTAATACCTTCCACAGAGCATCTCTATCAACTCTATCATATGCCTTCTCCAGATCCATAAATGCTACATACAAATCCATTTGCTTTTCTAAGTATTTCTCACATACATTCTTCAAAGCAAACACCTGATCCACACATCCTCTACCACTTCTGAAACCACACTGCTCTTCCCCAATCTGATGCTCTGTACATGCCTTCACCCTCTCAATCAATACCCTCCCATATAATTTACCAGGAATACTCAACAAACTTATACCTCTGTAATTTGAGCACTCACTCTTATCCCCTTTGCCTTTGTACAATGGCACTATGCACGCATTCCGCCAATCCTCAGGCACCTCACCATGAGTCATACATACATTAAATAACCTTACCAACCAGTCAACAATACAGTCACCCCCTTTTTTCATAAATTCCACTGCAATACCATCCAAACCTGCTGCCTTGCCGGCTTTCATCTTCCGCAAAGCTTTCACTACCTCTTCTCTGTTTACCAAATCATTTTCCCTAACCCTCTCACTTTGCACACCACCTCGACCAAAACACCCTATATCTGCCACTCTATCATCAAACACATTCAACAAACCTTCGAAATACTCACTCCATCTCCTTCTCACATCACCACTACTTGTTATCACCTCCCCATTTGCGCCCTTCACTGAAGTTCCCATTTGCTCCCTTGTCTTACGCACTTTATTTACCTCCTTCCAGAACATCTTTTTATTCTCCCTAAAATTTAATGATACTCTCTCACCCCAACTCTCATATATATATATATATATTATCCCTGGGGATAGGGGAGAAAGAATTCTTCCCACGTATTCCCTGCATGTTGTAGAAGGCAACTAAAAGGGGAGGGAGTGGGTGGCTGGAAATCACGCAGGGAATACGTGGGAAGTTTCTTTCTCCCCTATCCCCAGGGATAATAAAATATATATATATATATATATATATATATATATGTAAGGCATGTGTACGTGTAGGAAGAGAGGAAAGTGATTGGTTCTCAGTGAATGTAGGTTTGCGGCAGGGGTGTGTGATGTCTCCATGGTTGTTTAATTTGTTTATGGATGGGGTTGTAAGGGAGGTAAATGCAAGAGTCCTGGAAAGAGGGGCAAGTATGAAGTCTGTTGGGGATGAGAGAGCTTGGGAAGTGAGTCAGTTGTTGTTCGCTGATGATACAGCGCTGGTGGCTGATTCATGTGAGAAACTGCAGAAGCTGGTGACTGAGTTTGGTAAAGTGTGTGGAAGAAGAAAGTTGAGAGTAAATGTGAATAAGAGCAAGGTTATTAGGTACAGTAGGGGTGAGGGTCAAGTCAATTGGGAGGTGAGTTTGAATGGAGAAAAACTGGAGGAAGTGAAGTGTTTTAGATATCTGGGAGTGGATCTGTCAGCGGATGGAACCATGGAAGCGGAAGTGGATCATAGGGTGGGGGAGGGGGCGAAAATTTTGGGAGCCTTGAAAAATGTGTGGAAGTCGAGAACATTATCTCGGAAAGCGAAAATGGGTATGTTTGAGGGAATAGTGGTTCCAACAATGTTGTATGGTTGCGAGGCGTGGGCTATGGATAGAGATGTGCGCAGGAGGATGGATGTGCTGGAAATGAGATGTTTGAGGACAATGTGTGGTGTGAGGTGGTTTGATCGAGTAAGTAACGTAAGGGTAAGAGAGATGTGTGGAAATAAAAAGAGCGTGGTTGAGAGAGCAGAAGAGGGTGTTTTGAAATGGTTTGGGCACATGGAGAGAATGAGTGAGGAGAGATTGACCAAGAGGATATATGTGTCGGAGGTGGAGGGAACGAGGAGAAGAGGGAGACCAAATTGGAGGTGGAAAGATGGAGTGAAAAAGATTTTGTGTGATCGGGGCCTGAACATGCAGGAGGGTGAAAGGAGGGCAAGGAATAGAGTGAATTGGAGTCATGTGGTATACAGGGGTTGACGTGCTGTCAGTGGATTGAATCAAGGCATGTGAAGCGTCTGGGGTAAACCATGGGAAGCTGTGTAGGTATGTATATTTGCGTGTGTGGACGTGTGTATGTACATGTGTATGGGGGGGGGTTGGGCCATTTCTTTCGTCTGTTTCCTTGCGCTACCTCGCAAACGCGGGAGACAGCGACAAAGTATAAAAAAAAAAAAAAAAAAATATATATATATATATATATATATTTACATGAAAAATTGGCCCTTCGTGTTTAATTTTCATGTATGCATTGTACAGTATTATCAGTCACTCTCTGCAACATCTTGAGTATATCTTGCCATTATTTTGTTGAATGATGTCTGTGGAGAAATATACCTTCTTTCTGTATCATCAGCAGTATTTCCTTATACTTTTGTGATATTTTATTTTTGCAAAAGGAGCACTTGTCACTTCCTTACTACTGTTGCCATTTTTATTTCATTTTTTTTATATCTAGCTCTGTAATATTCCTTGTTCCCAATTTTATGAAATTTTTTCACTTTCTTTTTTCATTCTTTTTTATGGGGTCATTCTAATTTTCTTTTAGTTTTTTATTTTCAGAGGCAGAAACTTATAATTATTCTGCCCTTGCAGGACAGTTTGACTGACAAATAGGTTTCATATGGATTTGTTAACTCAGTATCATTGACATGAAGAAAATAAATTCACCACATTTATGAACACAGATTCCTAGAGGAGGCTGTGAAAGTGGCTCAGGAACAGCGCAGTGCATCAGGACTAACAGAAGTGTTAGCAGCTTGTGGACCACAACATCAAGCTCTGCAGTCTCGTATTCAGGTCTTGCTCAGTGACTCTTCGCTGAAGACTTAATCTGTATTTAAGTGTAGACCTATGTAATACCAAAGTTAGAAGTATTCTCGTATGTTGTCAAATGTGGCTAAGTAATTGCCTTTAGATGATTAATATTTTTCCAGCAATTACAGGTCAATTTATTATTATATTTGATATGAATATTGGTAACAGTGGTTATGATATTTGATATGTATATTGGTAACTGGTCATTGTAATTTGTCAGTTTTCATTCTGTTACTGCCAAGTAACATCATATTATGGTGCTTTGTTTAAATGAATATGTAATGAGTTACTGTGTTTTTGATTTAACAAAGCACCAACATTAGATTCAGTAATTTTTTTATGGTATAAATCTGATGCCTGTAATTACTTTATGGTAATTGGATACAAAGCATAGTCATGCATGATATAAAGATATCCTTTATTTTCATGGAAACCATTTCTTTGAAGATATTATATGGTTTTTTCTGGTAACATAAGAAATAGGAATGATTACTGACAAATATCAAGATTAGAGTAATACATATTACTTTCTGGTTTCATGAATATCATAAATGCTAGTGGTTGACAAATAAGGAATGGTATGAACTTGTTGATTTATATCAAGAAAATACACGAAAAATATTTCACATACATGAATAACTAGGAATTAGGAATAAACATACTTCCATTCTGTAAAGTGGTAAAAAAGTTTCCAGTATGTGTGGTTTGTATATCATATCTATTATCCTTCACTTCATATCACACAAATGTATTATAGTTCTTTAAAGTGTATGCTCTCATTACTGAAGCATGATTGACATGATTTTGAATAATCTCATATTTGGGGTTTATGTAACAAGATTAATTTAAGGAGACCTTCTCAAAAATGCTTTTGAACAAGGAAGCCACCTTCTCAAAAATGCTTTTGAACAAGGAAGTCACCCTCTTCCAGACCCTATCTAAACCCTGTACCAACTCTGTAGGTCCTAGTCTCTTCAGAGTTAATAACAGACATAAATACGGGAACATGGGATTAGTGTATTTACAGTATCTTAAATGCTTAATAGACCATTCCTTTTCGAGTTAGACTTGTTACAGAACATTTGCTTTAGAGAAAATTATTTTTCTTCAGATGATTAGTTATTTCTAGAGGGTATTTGGGTAGATTTTATAGAAGAAAAAATTCAAAGACAAGTCCCTTAGGCATTCTAACTACACGATCTGGTCTACTTTCCTCAGTTGCTTAAACATCAAGCTTCTTTGATACTCTACCTATGAACAAACTGTTTTTCATTGTCTGTCTACTGTCAGATCCAGCCATGAACCTGTTTTGCTCTTGTGTTAGTTTTAGATAATATATTCAAAGACGTGCTCACATTTCTTTTGAGAAAGGCAATCTCTATATAGCTTGTGTAGCTTTTGTTGGATTTAGAATTATAAAATCTCTTCTGTCAGCTAACATTTGTGCAGTGTCATTCAGAATATTACCTCTTAGCCAGGGAGCAAGTCACTCCTGCAAGTCATCCTCATCCAGTTCAGCATCATTAGTATGTTATGTATAGCGGCCAGTCTCGGGTTCAAAATTCTATGGCCTCTTTTCTCTTACAAAATCATATTCAAGGTTATAGTTGATTTGAGAGTTATTAGATTTTGACATGAAGAGAATATTCCAGTATTTTCAGATTTCTGTTGTTATGGGCCATAACATGTGATTTTGATTAGACAACCCAGTATTTTTTTTTTTTTTTTTTTTGCTTTAATATAGGTCATTCTGTGAGGGGATAGGGGAGGAAGAATACTTCTTACGTATTCCTTGCATGTCGTAGAAGGCGACTAAAAGGGGAGGGAGCGGGGGAGGCTGGAAATCCTCCCCTCTCGTTTCTTTTTTTTTAAAGAAGGGACAGAGAAGGGGGCCAGGTGAAGATATTCCCACAAAGGCCCAGTCCTCTGTTCTTAACGCTACCTTGCTAATGCAGGAAATGGCGAATGGTTTGAAAAAAGAAAGATATATATATCTGAATAGAATGTGTCTCAGGTACATTTGTAAGCCAAACAGACACATATCCTACCTGCAACCTGCTGTCACTTCCACTCAACATAACACCAGTTAGTCAGGCATCACATACAACACACATGACATTAACCCTGCACCAAAAACATTATCAGAAAAGCAGCAGATAAAGTACATGCCCCCCACAACACTAACTGATACTAGATATAAGGAAGAAAAAGAAATCCTTAATATCCTTTGCAAACAGTTCATCTATTCCACCTAAAACTATGACTTGTCTCCTTAGTCATCCAGTCTTTCAAAAGCAAATATAATAAAGCTGCACCTTGCACTAAACAGAGCACTCAGAATAACCACTGGCTCCCAGGCAACCACAAACACTCAACATATACACAATGAAACGCTTGGTTCTTTGCAACAGCATTATACTCTTCACATCCAAACCATTCTATAACCAACCACCAACACTCAGATAGAAATAAAAAGCTTTCCTCAACTTCACAGTTCCTCCCAACCCAACAAACAAAACACTGAAATAACCCAACAAGTACTTAACAGCTTCCCAACTATCCCACTATTAAATACCAGTCTAACAGATATACACCAGTCAGAAACCAAACTCCTCTGGCAATTACCTCATTCTCATCCATACTTTGGTTAATACTTATCCCTACAACATTACAACACCAGTTCACCATGTCTCAAGACTCTTCGTGCCCATGATGCAGTTACCACTATGAAAAACTGAAAATTCTGCTGTCTCTGCACTTTCCCCACATTAATATACACACATTATCTCTACACTCTGTACTTTGTGGTCCTGCCTGGTGATTATGGCCAGTTTCCTGAGCATTCTAGGAACCACATCTGGGGTTGAAACTGTAGAGTTCCACATTGTGGTTGTAGCAGCCAGTCCACAGTAAACCCAACAGTTCAGTTTCTCCAAGGGGCTGGTTGATAAAATGGATACCTAGCTTAGGCTTAGGCAGAGGGTGGCGATGCTGTTTCCTGTGGGGTGGGCTGGCGCTAGGAATGGATGAAGGTGAGCAAGTATGAATAAGTATTTATATGTATATGTATATAGCCCAACCCACCCACATACACATATATATACATAAACGCCCACACACGCACATATACATACCTATACATTTCAATGAATACATACACAGACAAATACATATATACACATGTACATATCCATACTTGCTGCCTTCATCCATTCCTGTCACCACCCCACCACACATGAAATGGCATCCTCCTTCCCCCATGCGCACGCAAGGTAGCACTAGGAAAAGACAACAAAGGCCACATTCGTTCACATTCAGTCTCTAGCTAGCTAGTCATGTGTAATGCACCGAAACCACAGCTCCCTTTCCACATCCAGGCCCCACAAAACTGTCCATGGTTTATCCCATACACTTCACATCCCCTAGTTCAATCCATTGACAGCACTTCGACCCCAGTATACCACATCGTTCCAATTCACTCTATTACTTGCGTGCCTTTCACCCTCCTGTATGGTCAGGCCCCAATTGCTCAAAATCTTTTTCACACCATCCTTCCACCTCCAGTTTGGTCTCCCACTTCTCATTCCCTCCACCTCTGACACATATATCCTCTTTGTCAATCTTTCCTCACTCATTCTCTCCATGTGACCAAACCATTTCAATACACCCTCTTCCGCTCTCTCCACCACACTCTTTTTACTACCACACATCTCTCTTACCCTTTCATTACTTAATCAAACCACTTCACCTCATATATATATATATATATATATATATATATATATATATATATATATATATGGATTTGTATGTAGCATTTATGGATCTGGAGAAGGCATATGATAGAGTTGATAGAGATGCTCTGTGGAAGGTATTAAGAATATATGGTGTGGGAGGAAAGTTGTTAGTTGTTAGAAGCAGTGAAAAGTTTTTATCAAGGATGTAAGGCATGTGTACGTGTAGGAAGAGAGGAAAGTGATTGGTTCTCAGTGAATGTAGGTTTGCGGCAGGGGTGTGTGATGTCTCCATGGTTGTTTAATTTGTTTATGGATGGGGTTGTTAGGGAGGTAAATGCAAGAGTTTTGGAAAGAGGGGCAAGTATGAAGTCTGTTGGGGATGAGAGAGCTTGGGAAGTGAGTCAGTTGTTGTTCGCTGATGATACAGCGCTGGTGGCTGATTCATGTGAGAAACTGCAGAAGCTGGTGACTGAGTTTGGTAAAGTGTGTGGAAGAAGAAAGTTAAGAGTAAATGTGAATAAGAGCAAGGTTATTAGGTACAGTAGGGTTGAGGGTCAAGTCAGTTGGGAGGTGAGTTTGAATGGAGAAAAACTGGAGGAAGTGAAGTGTTTTAGATATCTGGGAGTGGATCTGGCAGCGGATGGAACCATGGAAGCGGAAGTGGATCATAGGGTGGGGGAGGGGGCGAAAATTCTGGGGGCCTTGAAGAATGTGTGGAAGTCGAGAACATTATCTCGGAAAGCAAAAATGGGTATGTTTGAAGGAATAGTGGTTCCAACAATGTTGTATGGTTGCGAGGCGTGGGCTATGGATAGAGTTGTGCGCAGGAGGATGGATGTGCTGGAAATGAGATGTTTGAGGACAATGTGTGGTGTGAGGTGGTTTGATCGAGTAAGTAACGTAAGGGTAAGAGAGATGTGTGGAAATAAAAAGAGCGTGGTTAAGAGAGCAGAAGAGGGTGTTTTGAAGTGGTTTGGACACATGGAGAGAATGAGTGAGGAAAGATTGACCAAGAGGATATATGTGTCGGAGGTGGAGGGAACGAGGAGAAGAGGGAGACCAAATTGGAGGTGGAAAGATGGAGTGAAAAAGATTTTGTGTGATCGGGGCCTGAACATGCAGGAGGGTGAAAGGAGGGCAAGGAATAGAGTGAATTGGAGCGATGTGGTATACCGGGGTTGACGTGCTGTCAGTGGATTGAATCAAGGCATGTGAAGCGTCTGGGGTAAACCATGGAAAGCTGTGTAGGTATGTATATTTGCGTGTGTGGACGTATGTATATACATGTGTATGGGGGAGGGGGGGTTGGGCCATTTCTTTCGTCTGTTTCCTTGCGCTACCTCGCAAACACGGGAGACAGTGACAAAGTATAATAAAAAAAAAAATTTTTTTTTTTTTTTTTTTTATACTTTGTCGCTGTCTCCCGCGTCTGCGAGGTAGCGCAAGGAAACAGACGAAAGAAATGGCCCAACCCCCCCCCATACACATGTACATACACACGTCCACACACGCAAATATACATACCTACACAGCTTTCCATGGTTTACCCCGGACGCTTCACATGCCTTGGTTCAATCCACTGACAGCACGTCAACCCCTGTATACCACATCACTCCAATTCGCTCTATTTCTTGCCCTCCTTTCACCCTCCTGCATGTTCAGGCCCCGATCACACAAAATCCTTTTCACTCCATCTTTCCACCTGCAATTTGGTCTCCCTCTTCTCCTCGTTCCCTCCACCTCCGACACATATATCCTCTTGGTCAATCTTTCCTCACTCATTCTCTCCATGTGACCAAACCATTTCAAAACACCCTCTTCTGCTCTCTCAACCACGCTCTTTTTATTTCCACACATCTCTCTTACCCTTACGTTACTCACTCGATCAAACCACCTCACACCACACATTGTCCTCAAACATCTCATTTCCAGCACATCCATCCTCCTGCGCAAAACTCTATCCATAGCCCACGCCTCGCAACCATACAACATTGTTGGAACCACTATTCCTTCAAACATACCCATTTTTGCTTTCCGAGATAATGTTCTCGACTTCCACATATTCTTCAAGGCTCCCAGGATTTTTGCCCCCTCCCCCACCCTATGATCCACTTCCGCTTCCATGGTTCCATCCGCTGCCAGATCCACTCCCAGATATCTAAAACACTTTACTTCCTCCAGTTTTTCTCCATTCAAACTTACCTCCCAGTTGACTTGACCCTCAACCCTACTGTACCTAATAACCTTGCTCTTATTCACATTTACTCTTAACTTTCTTCTTTCACACACTTTACCAAACTCAGTCACCAGCTTCTGCAGTTTCTCACATGAATCAGCCACCAGCGCTGTATCATCAGCGAACAACAACTGTATAGAATGCTGCAGGGGGCAGAGTGGTGTGTGCATTGGAAAGGAGGGTAAGAGAGACATGTGGAAATAATATATATATATATATATATATATATATATATATATATATATATATATATATATATTATCCCTAGGGATAGGGGAGAAAGAATACTTCCCACGTATTCCCTGCGTGTCGTAGAAGGCAACTAAAAGGGGAGGGGGGGGGGCTGGAAATCCTCCCCCCCCCTTTTTTTTTTTTTTTTTTAAGAGAAGGAACAGAGAAGGGGGCCAGGTGAGGATATTCCCTCAGAGGCCCAGTCCTCTGTTCTTAACGCTACCTTGCTAATGCGGGAAATGGCGAACAGTTTGAAAGAAATATATATATATATATATATATATATATATATATATATATATATTATTATTATTATACATAATCACTGTTTCCTGCCTCAGTGAGGTAACGTCAGGAAACAGACAAAGAATGGTCCTTCCACTCATATACATATGTACATATTCATACTTGCTTGCCTTCACCCATTCCTGTCACTACCCCGTCCCACAGGAGACAGCATCGCTACCCCCTGCTTCAGCAAGGTAGTGCCAGGAAAACAGACAAAAAAAGGCCACATTCGTTCACACTCAGTCTCTAGCTGTCATGTGTAGTGCACCAAAACAACAGCTCCCTATTCCATGGTTTACCCCATACGTTTCACATGCCCTGGTTCAGTCCACTGACCGCACGTCCACTCCGGTAAACCACATCGTTCCAATCAGGCCATTCCTTGCATGCCTCACCCACCTTTATGTTCAGGCCCCGATTGCTCAAAATCTCTTTTGCTCCATCCTTCCACCTCCAATTTGGTCTCCTGCTTCTCCTTGTTCCCTCTACCTCTGACACATATATCCTCTGTCAATTTTTCCTCTCTCATTCTCTCCATATGGCCAAACCATTTCAACACTTCTCTTCTGCTCTCCTCTCTCATTCTCTCCATATGTCCAAACCATTTCAACACTTCCTCTTCTGCTCTCTCAACCACACTTTTTATTTCCACATGTCTCTCTTACCCTCCTTTCCAATGCCCACACCACTCTGCCCCCTGCAGCATTCTATACAATCCGTTCCTTCCATACATCACCTAATCACCTAAACCACTTCATACCCAGTGCAACACCATCCACCACACAAACTACTAACTACACTTCCACTTTTCCACCACAAAGAGCACTGCATGCCCATACCATGTAGGTCATTATATATGAAAAAAATACACCTACAATCACCAACATTATGGCATCCCCTGTTCCATCCAAAGGACCACACCACTTCTTTTACTAAGCCACATCCTGGGTTCCACCCACGGCTACATATCATCTACACTACTTGTAACAAAACAGACTCCTTGATAATATCGACAACCGAGCTCTTTTCCATCCACAAGACCACCCTCAGCCCTATGACACCCACAACAACACGTACCGTGCAACTTACGTTTTCTCTGTACCATTCTCTTCACCATATCTGCAGTAACATTACCCACAAAAGCCAGAACCCTACTTCTGCTCTCCAAAACATATGTCATGTCCACCTCTTGAGCCATCTCACAAATGCACAAGCCTCATGAAAAGCAAGACGAGAAAAATCAAATATAATAAATGTTGTTGTTTTGATATGATTATTTGAAATAAAGTTACAATGTTTACTGGAAGACCTTGAAGGTTTCTTATGTATGTGAACATGTCATAAGGATGAAAATTCCAACAGTGGCATGATCATTATAAATTTCATATACCTCCCAATAAAGACTATGAATATCAGGAGGTTCAGTTGTGTGGTGTGTGGATAATGAAACTGCCTTTGGGCAAAATCTGCATTCCAGATGAATGTATCCAAATGTTTAGATCTGATTTTATACGGTTAATAAAACAAGAAAACAAAAGTTATTTTATTTCACATACCTCAAAGGCAGTAGAAATTAGTGAAAACAAGAATATTACAGAATTAAAGCCACTCATGAACATACAACTTGACTAGACTTTGAGAATGAAGATAATGCCAAATGGTAGTAGAAAACTTATGTAAAAGATATCAAGTATAACATAATAAATGTTTGGTATAAACAGGAATTGATCATACAAAAAAGATGAGATTTCATCCCACCAAAGAGAGGAAAGAAATGTTACTGGTGATTTGTGACCAATACTTGGAAGGGTGCACAACATACAGAATACTTTGGTATTATTTTGATATGATTGTCTATCAATCATCACTTCGTGGTTAATTTCCAATATGATGCTAGATAATGAATCAGCTGATGTCTTAATTCATCAAAAGTTACGTTTCAGTATCATGAGTAACATTAAAAATGAAAACATACTAATTTACATCTAATAACTGACTAAAAGGTTGTTTAACGACTAAGCTTTCAGCTACGTCAAATGATTTTATAAAAAAGAAAATCATAAAAGAAGTAACTAATTCATGAAAGAGGCAACACAATACTCTTTGGCACTGGATTTTTGCTCAAGATCCAATTATCATTTGATTGGGAAGCACCTAACCTCAGAAAGCAGGTACAACGTGTGATTTATAGTATATACATGACAACCAGTGATGCTAATATCATACAACTACAACATTGAACTGGTGTGGAATTCTAATTCACAGTGAGCCAAATAGCTCCCAGTTCATTTGTAAAGTTGGCAATGAAGTAGAAACAAAGCCACCATTACACTACAAACAAATTCTAAAGGTAAGCACAAGAATCACATGAATTACAATGAAAAGCTAAAACTGAACTTCTGCATGAAAGTATACTGGAGGTATACAACAAGCACCAACAGCCTAGCTTAAATTATCGGTGACCTGTGTTGCAGGTCAAGAAATGTAACAAATGTAAGGGTAAAGGAAAAATATTGGGTAGTATTCTCCATTCAAAACCCTTGAATCCTGAGCTCGATCCCAGGGTCAGGTCAGGTTAACAATGGATTGTTTACTAACATGTACAGACTCCAGCACTGTTTTATGTTAAGGCCACATACTAAGCTAACCATTTCCACCGGGAAGATCCCACCCCATGTGAGGAGATGGCATAAATATACCATAGGAAAACTGAACTTTATACACATGTTCATTAAATATCCATCTATCTATCTATCTATCTATAAATATATATTGGATTGACGGAATGCATGCATAATGCCATTGTACAAAGGCAAAGGGGTTAAAGGTGAGTGTTCAAATTACAGAGGTATAAGTTTGTTGAGTATTCCTGGGAAATTATATGGGAGGGTATTGATTGAGAGGGTGAAGGCATGTACAGAGCATCAGATTGGGGAAGAGCAGTGTGGATTTCAGACGTGGTAGAGGATGTGTGGATCAGGTGTTTGCTTTGAAGAACGTATGTGAGAGATACTTAGAAAACAAATGGATTTGTATGTAGCATTTATAGATCTGGAGAAGGCATATGATAGAGATGATAGAGATGCTCTGTGGAAGGTATTAAGAATATATGGTGTGGGAGGCAAGTTGCTAAAAGCAGTGAAAGGTTTTTATCGAGGATGTAAGGCATGTATAGGAGTAGGAAGAGAGGAAAGTGATTGGTTCCCAGTGAATGTCGGTTTGTGGCAGGGGTGCATGATGTCTCCATGGTCGTTTAATTTGTTAATGGATGGGGCTGTTAGGAAGGTGAATGCAAGAGTTTTGGAGAGAGGGGCAAGTATGCAGTCTGTTGGGGATGAGAGGGCTTGGGAAGTGAGTCAGTTGTTCTTCGCTGATGATACCGTGCTGGTGGCTGATTCGGATGAGAAACTGGTGACTGAGTTTGGTAGTGTGTGAAAGAAGAAAGCAGAGAGTAAATGTGAATAAGAGCAAGGTTATTAGGTACAGTAGGGTTGAGTGACAAGTCAATTGAGAGGTAAGTTTGAATGGAGAAAAAGTGGATGAAGTGAAATTTTTTAGATATCTGGGAGTGGATTTAACAGTGGATGGAACCATGGAAGCAGAAGTTAGTCCCAGGGTGGGGAGGGGGCGAAGGTTCTGGGAGCGTTGAAGAATGTATGGAAGGCGAGAACATTATCTCGGAAAGCAAAAATGGGTACGTTTGAAGAAATAGTGGTTCCAATGATGTTATATGGTTGCAAGGCGTGGGCTATAGATTGAGTTGTGCGGAGGAGGGTGGATGTGTTGGAAATGGGATGTTTGAGGACAATATGTGGTGTGAGGTGGTTTGATCAAGTAAGTAATGAAAGGGTATGAGAGATGTGTGGTAATAAAAAAAATGTGGTTGAGAGAGTGGAAGAGGGTGTATTGAAATGGTTTGGTCACATGGAGAGAGGGAGTGAGGAAAGATTGACAGGATATATGTGTCAGAGGTGGAGGGAACGAGGAGAAGTGGGAGACCAAATTTGAGGTGGAAGGATGGAGTGAAAAAGATTTTGAGTGATCGGGGCCTGAACATGCAGAAGGGTGAAAGGCGTGCAAGGAATTGAGTGAATTGGAATGATGTGGTATACCGGGGTCGACGTGCTGTCAATGAATTGAACCAGGGCATGTAAAGTGTGAGGGGTAAACAATATATATTCTATTTTTTTTTATCAAACTTTGTCGCTGTCTCCCATGTTAGCGAGGTAGGGCAAGGAAACAAACAAAAGAACGGCCCAACCCACCCACATACACATGCATATATATACATGTCCACACATACACCTATACATACCTATACATTTCAACATACATATACATATACATAAACATATACACATGTACATAATCATGCTTGCTGCCTTCATCCATTCACGTCATCACCCCGCCACACATGAAATGGCTGCCCCCCTCCCCCGCGCGAGTGAGGTAGTGCTAGGAAAAGACAACAAAGACACAGTCATTCACACTCAGTCTCTAGCTGTCATGTGTAATGTATCAAAACCAGAGCTCCCTTTCCACATCTAGACCACACAAAACTTTCCATGGTTTCCTCCTGATGCTTCACATGCCCTGGTTCAATCCACTGACAGTACGGTATACCACATCATTCCAATTCACTCTATTCCTCGCACACCTTTCAGGCTCCTGTATGTTCAGGCCCCGATCGTTCAAAATCTTTTTCACTCCATCCTTTCACCTCCACTTTGCTTTCCCACTTTTCTTCGTTCCCTCCACCTCTGACACATATATCCTCTTTGTCAATCTTTCCTCACTCATTCTCTCTATGTGACCAAACCATTTCAATACACCCTCTTCTGCTCTCTAACCAACACTATTTATTACCACACATCTCTCTTACCATTTCATTACTTACTCGATCAAACCACCTCACACCACATATTGTCCTCAAACATCTCATTTTCAACACATCCACCCTCCTCCGCACAACCCTATCTATAGCCCACGCCTCGCAACCACATAACATTGTTGGAACCACTATTCCTTCGAACATACTCATTTTTGCTCTTCAAGATAACCTTTTCGCCTTCCACACATTCTTCAACGCTCCCAAAACCTTCGCCCCCTCCCCCACCCTGTGACTCACTTCCGCTTCCATAGTTCCATCCGCTGCTAAATCCACTCCCAGATATCTAAAACACTTCACTTCCTCCAAATTTTCTCCATTCAAACTTACCTCCCTAAAATCCTTGCTCTTACTCACATTTACTCTTAGCTTATATATATACCCCAGGAACAATTTCAATGAAAGAGACCTGGTGTTTCCCAGGCCCTCTTTTTATTTTCTTAAAGGTCCTGCATCCCAAAGCTGCACTACTTCCTGTAGTGAGGAAAATGGATTTTGGGAGTGAGAAGTTTTTTGATACCTGTATTTCCAATGATACAGCCTTGCCAAAGGTGACTTCTCACACATGGTATAACCTCTCACAGACACACACACACTCACACATATTTATTTTATTCATCTATTATACTTTGTCGCTGTCTCCTGTGTTAGCAAGGTAGCGCAAGGAAACAGATGAAAGAATGGCCCAACCCACCCACATACACATGTATATACATACATGTCCACATACGCACATGTACATACCTATACATCTCAACGTATACATATATATACACACACACAGACATATACATATATACACATGTACATAATTCATACTGTCTGCCCTTATTCATTCCCGTCACCACCCTGCCACACATGAAATGACAACCCCCTCCCCCCGCATGTGCACGAGGTAGCGCTAGGAAAAGACACAAAGGCCAAATTCGTTCACACTCAGCCTCTAGCTGTCATGTATAATGCACCCAAACCACACGGCTCCCTTTCCACATCCAGGCCCCACAGAACTTTCCATGGTTTACCCCAGATGCTTAACATGCCCTGGTTCAATCCATTGACAGCACGTCGACCCCAGTGTACCACATCGTTCCAATGCACTCTATTCTTCGTAAGCCTTTCACCCTCCTGCATGTTCAGGCCCCGATCACTCAAAATCTTTTTCACTCCATCTTTCCACCTCCAATTTGGTCTCCCACTTCTCCTCATTCCCTCCATCTCTGACACATATATCCTCTTTGTCAATCTTTCCTCACTCATCCTCTCCATGTGACCAAACCATTTCAAAACATCCTCTTCAACTCTTTCAACCACACTCTTTTTACCACCACACATCTCTCTTACCCTTTCATTACTTACTCGATCAAACCACCTCACACCACATATTGTCCTCAAACATCTCATTTCCAGCACATCCACCCTCCTCCGCAACCATATAACATTGTTGGAACCACTATATATATATATATATATATATATATATATATATATATATATATATATATATATATATATATATATATTTTTTTTTTTTTTTTCCCAAACTATTTGCCATTTCCCGCGTTAGCGAGGTAGCGTTAAGAACAGAGAACTGGGCTTTCAAGGGAATATCCTCACCTGGCCCCCTTCTCTGTTCCTTCTTTTGGAAAATTAAAAAAAAAAACATAATGAGAGGGGAGGATTTCCAGCCCCCCGCTCCCTCCCCTTTTAGTCGCCTTCTACGACACGCGGGGAATACGTGGGAAGTATTCTTTCTCCCCTATCCCCAGGGATAATATTTTTTTTTTTTTAATTTTTATTTATTTTTTATTTATCGCAAGAAAGAAATATATATATATATATATATATATATCTTTCTTTCGTACTATTCGCCATTTCCCGCATTAGCGAGGTAGCGTTGAGAACAGAGGACTGGGCCCTTGAGGGAATATCCTCACCTGGGCCCCTTCTCTGTTCCCTCTTTTGGAAAATTAAAAAAAAAAGTGAGAGGGGAGGATTTCCAGCCCCCCGCTCCCTCCCCTTTTAGTCGCCTTCTACGACACGCAGGGAATACGTGGGAAGTATTCTTTCTCCCCTATCCCCAGGGATAATATATATATATATATATATATATATATATATATATATATATATATATATATATATATATATATATATATGGGTATGTTTGAAGGAAAAGTGGTTCCAACAATGTTGTATGGTTGCGAGGCATGGGCTATGGATAGAGTTGTGCGAAGGAGGGTGGATGTGCTGGAAATGAGATGTTTGAGGACAATATGTGGTGTGAGGTGGTTTGATCGAGTAAGTAATGTAAGGGTAAGAGAGATGTGTGGAAATAAAAAAGCGTGGTTGAGAGAGCAGAAGAGGGTGTTTTGAAATGGTTTGGGCACATGGAGAGAATGAGTGAGGAAAGATTGACCAAGAGGATATATGTGTCGGAGGTGGAGGGAACGAGGAGAAGTGGGAGACCAAATTGGAGGTGGAAAGATGAAGTGAAAAAGATTTTCAGTGATCGGGGCCTGAACATGCTGGAGGGTGAAAGGTAGGCAAGGAATAGAGTGAATTGGATCGATGTGGTATACCGCGTTCGACGTGCTGTCAATGGATTGAATCAGGGTATGTGAAGCGTCTGGGGTAAACCATGGAAAGTTCTGTGGGGCCTGGATGTGGAAAGGAAGCTGTGGTTTCGGGCATTATTACATGACAGCTTGAGACTGAGTGTGAACGAGTGGGGCCTTTGTTGTCTTTTCCTAGCGCTACCTCGCACACATGAGGGGGGAGGGGGATGTTATTCCATGTGTGGCGAGGTGGCGATGGGAATAAATAAGGGCAGACAGTATGAATTATGTACACGTGTATATATGTATATGTCGTGTGTATATATATGTGTACATTGAGATGTATAGGTATGTATACTTGCGTGTGAGGACGTGTATGTATATACATGTGTATAGGGTGGGTTGGGCCATTTCTTTCGTCTGTTTCCTTGCGCTACCTCGCAAACGCGGGAGACAGCGACAAAGCAAAATAAATAAATAAATAAATATATATATATATATATATATATATATATATATATATATATATATATATATATATATATATATATATATATATATATATATATATATATATATATATATATATATATTATCCCTGGGGATAGGGGAGAAAGAATACTTCCCACGTATTCCCTGCGTGTCGTAGAAGGCGACTAAAAGGGGAGGGAGCGGGGGGCTGGAAATCCTCCCCTCTTTTTTTTTTTCTTTCTTTTTTAATTTTCCAAAAGAAGGAACAGAGAAGGGGGCCAGGTGAGGATATTCCCTCAAAGGCCCAGTCCTCTGTTCTTAACGCTACCTCGCTATCGCGGGAAATGGCAAATAGTATGAAAAAAAAAAATATATATATATATATATATATATATATATATATATATATATATATATATAACAACAACTTGCCTCCCACACCAAGTTGTTAGAAGCAGTGAAAAGTTTTTATCGAGGATGTTAGGCATGTGTACGTGTAGGAAGAGAGGAAAGTGATTGGTTCTCAGTGAATGTAGGTTTGCGGCAGGGGTGTGTGATGTCTCCATGGTTGTTTAATTTGTTTATGGATGGGGTTGTTAGGGAGGTAAATGCAAGAGTTTTGGAAAGAGGGGCAAGGATGAAGTCTGTTGGGGATGAGAGAGCTTGGGAAGTGAGTCAGTTGTTGTTCGCTGATGATACAGTGCTGGTGGCTGATTCATGTGAGAAACTGCAGAAGCTGGTGACTGAGTTTGGTAAAGTGTGTGAAAGAAGAAAGTTAAGAGTAAATGTGAATAAGAGCAAGGTTATTAGGTACAGTAGGGTTGAGGGTCAAGTCAATTGGGAGGTGAGTTTGAATGGAGAAAAACTGGAGGAAGTGAAGTGTTTTAGATACCTGGGAGTGGATCTGGCAGCGGATGGAAACATGGAAGCGGAAGTGGATCATATGGTGGGGGTGGGGGCGAAAATTCTGGGAGCCTTGAAGAATGTGTGGAAGTTGAGAACATTATCTCGGAAAGCAAAAATGGGTATGTTTGAAGGAATAGTGGTTCCAACAATGTTGTATGGTTGCGAGGCGTGGACTATGGATAGAGTTGTGCGCAGGAGGATGGATGTGCTGGAAATGAGATGTTTGAGGACAATGTGTGGTGTGAGGTGGTTTGATCGAGTAAGTAACGTAAGGGTAAGAGAGATGTGTGGAAATAAAAAGAGCGTGGTTGAGAGAGCAGAAGAGGGTGTTTTGAAATGGTTTGGTCACATGGAGAGAATGAGTGAGGAAAGATTGACCAAGAGGATATATGTGTCGGAGGTGGAGGGAACGAGAAGAGGGAGACCAAATTGGAGGTGGAAAGATGGAGTGAAAAAGATTTTGTGTGATCGGGGCCTGAACATGCAGGAGGGTGAAAGGAGGGCAAGGAATAGAGTGAATTGGAGCGATGTGGTATACCGGGGTTGACGTGCTGTCAGTGGATTGAATCAAGGCATGTGAAGCGTCTGGGGGTAAACCATGGAAAGCTGTGTAGGTATGTATATTTGCGTGTGTGGACGTATGTATATACATGTGTATGGGGGTGGGTTGGGCCATTTCTTTCGTCTGTTTCCTTGCGCTACCTCGCAAACGCGGGAGACAGCGACAAAGCAAAAAAATATATATATATATATATATATATATATATATATATATATATATATATATATTCATTTTTGTTTGCCACTTCCAGCATTAGTAAGGTAGCACTAGGAACAGATGAAGAAATGGCCATTCTCTAGCTGTCATGTGTAGTGTACCAAAACCACAAACTCCTGTTCATGAAACATCACCCAAATATTCTAAGTGGTAATCGCCTGAAAATTTTGTGAACAAGGAATATTTGGTTGATGTCCCAGATAACAATGATATACCTGTTTCAAATTCTATGTTTACTGAAATGATAGAATTGTGTGTAAATGACTGTGTATTTCAGTTCAATGAAGAACATTATGCTCAGAAATTTGGTACAGCAATGTGTAAACCCCTTTTACTAGTATTAAGTAATGTTTACGTAGAATTCTTTGAAACAAAATTACTATTGTGTATAAATGACTGTGTACTTCAGTTTAATGAAGAACATTATGCTCAGAAATTTGGTTCAGCAATGCGTAAACCCCTGTTACCAGTATTAAGTAATCTTTACGAGGAATTCTTTGAAACAAAATTACTAAAGGATATCTTACCCTCTAAGGCAAATGTTCTAAAAAATCATTAACTGGAACTTATGTGAACAAGGAACATTTGGTTGATGTCTTGAAAAATATTGATATACTTGTTTTCAAACTATGTGTTTATTAAACTGCTAAAATTGTGTACAAATGACTGTGTATCTCAATTTAATGGAGAGTATTATACTCAGACATTAGAGGAAATTTTATCATCATTCCAGTCAATATTCCTTTGGGCATTACATATATGCAGTCAGGAATATATTGATCAGTTTGAGAAGTCATATTCTATTGGATCCAAGTTAAGGTATCCTAGATATTTCATTGATAAATCCCTTTAGTTTGCAAAGAAATAATTTTATAAAGTCAACCCAAACCCACCCCACCTTGATATCTAGAATCTTTTAGTTCTCCCTTTTAGTGATAACTTTACATTACTTCCCAGGTTGCTTTAATCCTTTAATGTAACCATAGCCTCCAGCAATAACAATACTATGAAGAATATCTTAATCAAAAACTCACCAGAAAATTCTATGGGCTTTGTTTACAGAATATCTTGTAGAAATTTTAATATGTTTTATGTTGGGCAGACTGATAATGCTCTTTATGTTAGACTTAAGCAACATAAATATAATATAAGAACAGGACAAGAATCAAGCGCTTTGTTTAATCATGTTAAAACTTATGACCATTGTAATGACTGGAGTAATGCCACTTAAGTTATTAACTGTAACTCCTTTACCACGGGAAATATCGGTGAATCTTATTAAAAACACAAAGAATTGTAACATTAATATTAGTGAAGGTTTATACAAACTGGATAGTTTTGTAGTAGGCAAAATTTGTAAACAGTTCCCTTTCTTGTAAATGATGAAAATTTTATGGCATGATGCCAGAACCAAACAACACCAATGGCATCTTAACCACATCTCTTCCTTGTGTATCAACTGATTGCTCAATGTCTTTATCTCATTCTTGTATCCCTCCTTGACAATGTGATCATTACACAAAAGTAAACTTGGGAACTTATCATGTTTCATTTCCCTATGGTTTTATGCATATACTAGATCACGTGCACCACTGTCACCTCGCTGATGTGGGAGACGGTGATTAAATATAATAAATAAATAAATACAATAATTATTAATTTCTTTTTTATTATTATTATTATTTTGCTTTGTTGCTGTCTCCCGCGACAAATATATTCCTATATTTAATCACTGTTTCCCACGTCAGCAAGGTAGTGCCAGGAAACAGACGAAGAATGGTCCATCCACTCACATACACATGTATATACATAAACACTCATACTTGCACATATACATATCAACATATACATACACATTCATACAGACATATACATTCATACACGTACATATCCATACTTGCTTGCAAGGTATAAATAGTTCTAATATGCAAAGAAGCAAAACCTGTTCAACTATAATCCATGAAATAAATCCCATGAAATACAGAAGTTGATATCAAATATTTGAAATTAATATGATTATTTCACATATTGTCTAAATAAGCAGAGCTATGATTCAACACAACACAAGATCAAAAGGCTGAACAATATTGCAGTTTGTAAACATGAAGCTTCTTTTGACTGAACAACTGTCTAGGGCAGAAATAAAACAAGGCACAAGGCAAGTTAGCTTTTGCTGTCAGTTGTCTTCCCACTGATAGTTTCAATGTTTTTATTTTTTCACCTCATTTTCAATAAAGGCTTTCATCATGAGCTTTTTCTGTGAGCCAACAAGAAAATTTTTTAGTTACTTGATATTCATGCATGTCACAAAAC
Source organism: Panulirus ornatus (assembly GCF_036320965.1). Classification (NCBI taxonomy): domain Eukaryota; kingdom Metazoa; phylum Arthropoda; class Malacostraca; order Decapoda; family Palinuridae; genus Panulirus; species Panulirus ornatus. The sequence goes on from NC_092224.1 coordinate 91,658,398, forward strand.
AATGTCTTTGAGTAAATTCAATGACCAATTTGTTACTTTGTTAAGATTATGTAATTTCTATATCTAATTGCCTAGAAAATAATCATCAAAATAAAAAATCATTAACAATATTCCAACAAGCATGCTGGCATTCAGCTACTATAATACTAATCTTAATGTATATAAATTTACTAATTAAAAGAAAATTACAAATAGGATTTTTTTCATTTACTATAATCATATACAAATAATCTTTTAAACACAACAAACAGGTAAATAGGACATATTTAAATATATATATATATATATATATATATATTTATTTATTTTTTATTATACTTTGTCGCTGTCTCCTGCGTTTGCGAGGTAGCGCAAGGAAACAGACGAAAGAAATGGCCCAACCCCCCCATACACATGTATATACATACGTCCACACACGCAAATATACACACCTACACAGCTTTCCATGGTTTTACCCATATGTATATATATATATATATATATATATATATATATATATATATATATATATATATATATATATATATATATTTTTTACTTTGTTGCTGTCTCCTGCGTTAGCGAGGTAGTGCAAGGAAACAGACGAAAGAATGGCCCAACCCACCCACATACACATGTATATACATACACATCCACACACGCAAATATACATACCTATAAATCTCTACATATACATATATATACACACACAGACATATACATATATACACACGTACATAATTCATACTGTCTGCCTTTATTCATTTCCATCGCCACCCTGCCACACGTGAAATAACAACCCCCTCCCCCATCATGTGCACAAGGTAGTGCTACCTCGTTAGCGAGGTAGCGCAAGGAAACAAACAAAAAAATGGCCCAACTCACCCACATACACATGTATACACATACACGCCCACACACATACATATGCATGCCTAAACATTTTGGTTTCGGTGCATTATACATGACAGCTAGGGACTGTGAACGAATGTGGCCTTTGTTGTCTTTTCCTAGCGCTACCTCGCGCGTGTGCAGGGGGAGGGGATTGTCATTTCATGTGTGGCGGGATGGCGACGGGAATGAACAAAGGCAACAAGTATGAATTATGTACATGTGTATATATGTTTATATATATATGTTTATATATATATATATATATATGTTTATATATATATATATATATATATGTTTATATATATATATATATATATATATATATATATATATATATATATATATATATATATATATATACGTTGAAATGTATAGGTATGTATATGTGCGTTTGTGGACGTGTATGTATATACATGTGTATGTGGGTGGGTTGGGCCATTCTTTCATCTGTTTCCTTGCGCTACCTCGCTAACGCAGGAGACAGCGACAAGTATAATAAATGAATAAATATATATCCGGTACATTTCAACATATACATACACAGACATATACATATATATCCACATGTATATATTCATACTTGCTGCCTTCATCCATTCCTGTTGCCACCCCACCACACATAAAATGGTACCCCCATCTCCCCCGGCATGCGTGCCAGGTAGCACTAGGAAAAGACAAAGGCTACATTCATTCACACAGTCTCTAGTTGTCACGTGTAATGCACCGAAACCACAGCTCCCTTTCCACATCCAGGCCCCATAAAACTTTCCATGGCTTACCCCAGATGCTTCACATGGCCCGGTTCAATCCATTGACAGCATGTCGAACCCGGTATGCCACATTGTTCCAATTCACTCTATTCCTTGTACGCCTTTCACCCTCCTGCATGTTCAGGCCCCGATCACTCAAAATCTTTTTCACTCCATCTTTCCACCTCCAATTTGGTCTCCCACTTCTCGTTCCCTCCACCTCTGACACATACATCCTCTTGGTCAATCTTTCCTCACTCATTCTCTCCATGTGACCAAACCATTTCAAAACACCCTCTTCTGCTCTCTCAACCACACTCTTTTTAGTACCACACATCTCTCTTACCCTTTCATTACTTACTCGATCAAACCACCTCACACCACATATTGTCCTCAAACATCTCATTTCCAGCACATATACCCTCCTCCGCACAACTCTATCTATAGTCCAAGCTTCGCAACCATATAACATTGTTAGAACCACTATTCCTTCAAACATACCCATTTTTGCTTTCCAAGATAATGTTCTCGCCTTCCACACATTTTTCAACACTCCCAAAACTTTCACCCCATCCCCCACCCTATGATTCATTTCCGCTTCCATGCTTCCATCCGCTGCCAAATCCACTCCCAGATATCTAAAAAACTTCACTTCCTCCAGTTTTTCTCCTTTCAAACTTACCTCCCGATTGACTTGTCCCTCAACCCTACTGTACCTAATAACCTTGCTCTTATTCACAAAGACTGTAGTAGGAATACATATCAAATGAGGTAAACATGAATTACAAGTGTGAAATACATAAAATAATATGTATCTGGTTTATCAATTCACAGTCAGCCATACTGTAAAATGGTGTCCTATGCGGTATCTTTATGTTTAAAACATTTTCTGAATCAATCTCTTCCAAATGAGCACCTGACCAGCTAAATATCCAAGAACAAAGCTAATGAAATCCTTTTCATCTATTCCCCTCACATAATTTTGCTTTATAAATCCTCATGTGTGTCCTAATGAACTAACTGCACTTATTTAAATACATTAATATATTATCTTAAGATCAATATCTTCCTCGTGATGAATAACTTTTAAGCAAAATTCTTTGTCAGATTTGATAATCCTTGGTAAACATAATCATCCAATTTTCTGCAAAGTGAGATATTACATGTAGGAAATGGTTTATGTTTAACATTTGAACTACTATACTCTAAATGCATGCTGCTACGTAAGTAGCTGCTAGCTCTACCCTTCAAATACAATAAACCCTAAGTTTGGAGATGTATAAAGAGATTGGTAATCTCACAACATGGTTCCTAATTAGCATGCCCATCTAACAATCAAGTGCTCCACAGTGTTATCCACTTGCATTTATGTACTATTGTACTATGTTTCCACTGCAATTTGATGGCAGAAAATACAGTAGTACCTATTTCTTATATGAGAAATTCCAACTACATCCAAAATACAGTAACAATACTGATTCTGAGAAGTTTCAAGCATCTTCAGAACAAATTTGTGCTATACAAAAATAACACCAACTTTGCACACTTCAACTTTCAAAATTTTACAATTATTCCACGCATCATCTCACTGTGGTATAAAGATTAACATTTCTTTCTTTGGTTAAACATATTAATTTTTGCTGCTGATCTCCATCATATTTGCAGTTGGGAGTCATCAAATTTTTTGAAATATCATATTTCTGTTAAGGACTATGTCACATCACTGTCTCATACTGCAGAATAATTTTCATACACTTCAAATGAAATTAAGTCAAAGTTTTGTAAAAGCAAAATATTCAATGATCATGAAAGCCACTTGTCATCTATCATTTTGATTTGCTTAAAGATTAAATCAAGATTCTTACTGATAATCATAAAGTATATCATCTCTTGAGATTAGTTTTCTAAATCTAGCTCTTCACAACCATCCAGGACCTAATTCTCTTCTGGTGCAATCTTTGTTGCCTATGACTGAAAATAATCTACCAGAGCTCTATGTCTCCTAAATTTACTGAAAAAAATACAGTAAAACCTCTATTATCCATAATTTGAGACATCAAATTGTTCAAAACATTTTTTTTGTTCAATCTTGGCTGGTAACACACCAAAAAAAATTCATAAATTAAAAAAGATGCATAAAAGTACTCTAAATTGCACAAATACACATGACAGCAATTGGTGTACTCACCACCAAGTGCTTTGTGGTGCTGGTGACTGTTTAACATGCTTTCTGGGGCAGTGTTGTGTGTTGGTCTTGCACACTTGTGTATTTCGTGGACCCTAGATTACAACTGTGGATAATAGCCCCTTTCAAGCATCGTAAGCAACTGCCAGACACCTCCTCAAAGCTATCTACATCTTGCATGATGTGCAAGAGGAACATTCTAAGCCTCAAAAAGAAGATGCAAGAGGCCAGCTGAGGGTGAGTCTACCACAGCCCTTATTAAAGACTTCATTGTTATTTGCTTACATACATTAATGTTTCTACTATGTAAAACATTTACAAATAGGTAAAATATCTTAAAATATTTAAACTTTCTGAATTATCTAACATTAAAAAACTTGAAAAATCTTAAATTTTCTTATCCAACAAGACTGATTCCCCAAGCATTTCAGATAACAGAGGTTTTACCTTGCTGATGCATACTCTGATTTGAGTCTAATATATACTATAAACATTTTCTGATTATCACCACATCCATATAACTGAAGTATACATACTTGCATATATAGTGCTATCAACATTTACTTTCTCTGCTTAATTTGTTACATATGTCCATTAATCTGAAGCAGAAGAAATGTTACTACATACCCTAGCCCCGGTTTCTTGAACCTTGGTTTCAAATTTCTATACCTGAAAAACTGGTTTCTTATGTCTACTTCCAATGAGGCTGATCATATTGTTTTGGCTCAGTTTATTATTTCTACTTTAAAACTGTTTCTTTCCAATAATCAGTAGTGGTGATATGGGTGCACTGAAGATGTGTTTCTTGAGGGTGAAGTGAAGATGTGTTTGTCAAGAGTGAAGTAAATATGCATTTAAGGGTGAAGCAAATTTTGGTTAATCAAGGGTATAGCAAAAATGCATTTCTTAATGGTGAAACGATGTGTTTATCAAGAAAAAAGTAAAATTGCATTATCCATGAGGGAAGTGAAATTAGATTTATTGATGGTATAATAAAGATGTATTTGCTGAAGGTGATGGGAAGATGCATCTGTCAAGGGTGAAGTAAATTAAATCCATCAAGGATGTAGTTAAGCTGCATTTGTTGAGGGTGAGTGAAGATACAAGTGAAGATGTGTTTACTGAAAAGAGATACTGTACATTTGCTTGCAAAGTACTGGAATTTCTAATAACAGCATCATAAATTCTAGGGAAATTAAAAATGTTTCCTGTCTGACACCCATTCCCTCCAGGAACACCCTCAAGGAGGTGGCCACACCAAAAGAATCTCCATAACTGGTGAACTCCAGTGCTGCTTCTTAGCCTTTAGTACTATGAAATGTTCTGAACTCAGAAAAGCTTATTTCGTCACATGAAGAGGGCCTGAGAACAAGGGAGATGAGAAAGACAGCTCCACTCTTTCAAAGCTGAAGAAGCCCCATTAAAGAGGTGCTAAGGTTACATTATATACTTTACATTACCCTCTCGTCCAAGTAGTCCCCTTTAATGAGGCTCCTGCAGCACTTAGAGAGCTGGCCACATCCAACTGGAGGGACCACAGGTCATAAGCGTGATGTTGTGTAATAGTGTATCTTGCAATTATGTTTTTGTACTGTATGGAGAAGTTTTACCCTCATGAGGCCCAGTCTCTTGTACTTTCTCTACTATCATACAAATTCTTTAACTTCTGTATACTGTCTACATTTAATATTTCCTCATTTGATCTACTCCAATAATCCACCACTCTTATACCACAGAAGACTTATTCACATATTTTGGGGAGTTTTCTGTTTAATTCATTGTTATATTCTCTGACTGTTATATCCCTAATCTTCTGAAGAACTGTTCACTGTCCACACTATTAATCTGTGATCAGGTCATCCCTCACTATTCTCTTCCATGGTGGGTAAATTTCAGGCCCAAGACTTTCCCTATAACTCTGCTTTCTTAATTTGTTACCCTCCTCTAGACATTCTCTATTAGCTCCTTTTGCATATTTAGGTGCAGTGACCAAATCCGATAAGCAAACAGTATGGGGATGGGAAATTATTCATCATGAAGTTTTGGAGCTTGGAGCCTATGTACTATATGAAAGTTGGCCCAGCTGTTTTCCCATAATTTGTGTGAGTCTTTCTGGTGACTGTGTGGGATGTGTCTGTTATGTATCATAATGCAAAAATAAAGATATGTAATGACAACACAACATATTGAGTAATTTTAGTGGCTGGTAGTCAGCCACCAACCATGGAGGTACAGGTACACCACTGAATTTCCGGCAACTGATGGTTTGCCACCTCCTTTGGTCTGGACAAAATTACGTGAGGGAACTTGAAATTACCGCGGCCACCAGACTAGTTTACTGGGTGGCCACAGATGGCGTTGTGTGTAAGGCGCACTTATTTACATTCTTTACACTGCACTTGTTTTTGTTGATACTCAATTCTGTGAGATTCTTAGCTTATTTTGCTTACATTTAACCCTAGCTATGGCCTCTAAGACATATGAGAGTGTCAGTCGTGGAGTCAAACATAAACACCAGTCCATACCAATCCAAGATAAACTAGAACTGTTGAAAAAAATGGACCAATGGTGTTTCGGTGCGTAAGCTGTGTGACATCTACAGTACTGGTTCATTAACAGTTTATGATATAAAGAAGCAAAGGGAGAAAATACTGAAATTCTATGCAGACAGCGATTTCAAGATGCAAATGACGATTAGAAAAACTATGAAAGATGGTAGGAGTACTGAGCACGATCGAGTGATGATGAAATGGTTTCGACAGCATCGGAGTGATGGAGTGGACTTGTCAGGTAGCATGATAATGGACCAGGCTAAGTTGTTCCATAAAGAACTTAAATTACAACATGAGCATGACCATAGTGAAGGATGGCTTCAAAGATTCAAGAAGCATCATGGAATTTCCAAGAATAAAGTGTGTGGAGAAAAGTGGTCTACAAACCACAAAGGAGCTGCTGAGTATGTGGACGAATTTGCGAAACTCATAGCTGACAAGCACCTCAGTCCTGAGCAGGTGTATAATGCAGATGAAACTGCAATATTCTGGCGATGCACACCTAGGAAAACACTAACAACAGAAGACGAAGAAGACCACACAGGATTCAAACAATCTAAGGACAGACTTACCATCTTAGGGTGCTCAAACATTTAACATTTGTTTAATATAAATTTCTAGCAGTCCTTGGTATACTTTAGACACATGGGAGATGTATAATTAGTGGGTTAGAGGTGTGCTGATAAATCAGTATTATGTGACCATGGTTGGTCCTGCAAAATGGTTAATCCGGCAAGGCTTTGGAACCAAGAGTGCTAGAAAATCGGTGATGTACCTGTATATAAATGGTACCACCCACCTTGGTAACAGGAAGGTTAGTGATAGCTGCGTAGTTAACCAGCACTTCAGTGGCTGTCAAGTTGCACTCTAACCCAGGCAACTGTCTTTTCTTTCTGTCTCACCTACATATGGAATACTGGCAGTCTGTCCACAAACATCCAATCTCATACAACAGCTGACAACACTTAACTCATACATCTCATTCTTCATAACACTTGATTTTCCTGCAGTGAGCATGATGCAACAGCCTTGCCTTAGCTTTTGGTAAAATGGTAGCAACAATAGATACAAGTTGCGGGTAGGAACATTCAGCAGGAGCATTATGTAGAAGCATTAGGTTGAAGCAGTAGATAGGAACATCAAGCAGGAGGATTAGGTAGAAATATTAGGTTGGAGCTTCAGGCATGAACATTACGTAGACACATGAGGTAGGAGCCTCTGGAAACACTGTGCTAGAGCTGCCTCTGCTAGTGGCCTGTTAAGGTGAGGCACTAAAGTCTAAGAAGCGGCACTGGAGTTATGGACTCTTTTGCCATGGTCACTCACTTAAGGGAGTTTGCAGAGGGAATGGGCATTGGATATATGACAGATACATAGATCTACAAGTTGGTGGCATGGGTCTGTTCAGCATCCCATTAACTTTGCATGTATAGTTTTTATTCCCTTTTCAGTTCATTCATTATGAGTGTGTGTTATGTATCATAATACATAAATAAAGATATACAACAAGATTCCATACTTTTGACGAGTGCTCATGACATGGCAATGCAAAGCTACCAAGTGTCTCTTTAACCCATTCACTGTGACCTGGTGTTGATACAGATAACCCCATTTACAGAGGGATTCCAAAAAAAGCAAGAGTCTGATCATTTTATATTTTGACTTTAGAAATTGGTAGAGTACTTATCCCTATGTAACAAAAATTTTTTTTTTTCATACATATTCACCATTTCCCACATCAGCGAGGTAGTGTCAACATGGTCTGTAAAATGCTGGGAAACATGATCAGCACATATCTAAAAGATCCATATTGGGATTGGAATCTACAGAGGTGAAACTAGCCAAGTCATCAATTTTGCAGGTAAATGAATAGAAGGTATAGTTATAAGAGCCTAGAAAGTATTTTTATGAGGAAAAAACAAGTTATTACACAAAGAGTGGTAAACTAGCAAAATATGAACCAGTATCTGCTGGAAGAAGTCACATCTGATGCTAAGAAAGTGAATTAAGTATAAAGGGAAATTTGAATTCTTGTAGTGACAGGGAGTCATGGATACAAGTTTTTGAGTGTAAAAAGGAGTTTCCTATACCAATAAGTCATACAGCACAGTAAGATAAGAGGAACCAATACGTCACTGCCAGGTCTTATCTTCACACATACAAGCATACATATTAAGAACATTAAATATGATACACCAATTAGAAGTGATTATTTAATGCTCAAAATTGACTATGTGGTAAACACAGATATAAAAAGAGCAGAGGTGAAACAGAACATAAAGGAGAGATATAAGTGCAGGAACTACACAAACCTTAATCATGTCCATCGTAACACAATATAGAGGGAACAGTGAGATAGAGGAAAAAATGGTCTAAAAGAAGATATCAAAAAGTAAAGGAGCTTCAAGATGTGTGCAGTGAAGTCAAAAACAGCAATCCAGCCAGTCAGCATACACAAGGTATAAGAGAGCACAGAATGAGTACACCAAGATAAGAAAGGAAGAACAAAAGAAACTCTGAAAAGAATATTGTGAACAAGGCAGGTGACAAAGAACAGTTCTTTGCAAGTTGCAATGTCACAGCAGCCAGAGCTCATAACAAGAAGCTAACCAAGAATATTGTCTGAAAGGGCATGAAGGGGTGCTATCTTTTTATCAGGTTTGTGGATTACTGAAGTAAATGAAGTGATCATATTATCAGTACTAGCTACAAATGATTTAAAAGATGTTTGATGCCTGAGAAAGTTAGAGTTGGGGGTTCCATGAGTATAGAAAGTCCCTCCTAGCACTGCATAGCTTAAATACATATAAGTATCTAAAAAGGAAAAATTTATGAGATGCAGCATGGATTCAGACAAAAGAGGTCTTATGTAAGGAATTGTCTAAAATTCTAGATGCACTGGACATTCACCTAGAAGAGAGCTATGTGTGTGTACATGTGTGCATGTTGTGTGTGTGTGTGTGTGTGTGAATGCTTTTGGATGGCCAGAAGGCATTTAAAACTTTCCAGTACAGGAGGTTTGGAAAAAAAATAAAGTAGGCAGACCATGAGCAATTCTTCAGTTGATCAAGACTCATCATTTCAGAAGAAAAACCATAAGTCTGTGATGCCTTTTCAAACTAGGATGGAGCAACCAGTAGTGTCTTACTGTTATTCCTGATTGATGTTAACTACTTGCTAGAGGGAACTGAAGAACATATATGAATATGTTAAATAATAAAGGGAAAATCATAAGAAAAATAAGCATTAAAAAGGTGCATAATCTCTGCAACCTGCAGAGAGACTTAAAAAGCTTGAGATGTGGTCAGGCACATGGCTGAAACATACAGAGAGAATTAAATAATATTTAATTATGGTCAGATGCATGGTTGATTGAATTCAAACTGACTGTACACAAAATACAAAGATGGAACTCAGAGATATGAGGCCCAAGTCAAAAATACCAGCTTAAGAGAAAAAAATTGCAGGAATCTAGGAATGAAACAAAATATTCTAGTTAATAAGGTACCCAACTTATCATTAGAAGTGCACATTCAGAGAACTGTAAAAAAAAAGACTAATAGTCTATCTCTAATATCATGAAAGTTTTCAAGAGCAAGAAAAATCAAAAAGAAATTGAATAGACCTAAATCAAACTATGCACCACCAGTTAGGTCACCCCACTAGAAAAAATACTGATCTGCTAGTGAAGGTTCAATAGAGGGCAACAAAGACTAGACTTGAAATAAAGGAGGTGAATCAGGAGAGGACAGCATACATGGATTTGCCCAACTTGGACGAGATAAGAGAGTGGGGAAGCATAATCATAACCTCCATAATTCAACATCAATGTCAGTGTTAATCATCATGTTGATATAACTGTAAACAGAATCACCAGTGGACATAAGAAATGGAACAATTAATGAGTTTGAAAAAATAACAAGAAAAGTTTACCTTAAGTAAGGGAAGTACTACGTGTAATAACAAGAAAAGTTTACCTTAAGTAAGGGAAGTAAAACATGTAATAACAAACATTTTGTCAAATCTGCTTTAATTGGCTTGACTGATTAGTTGCTTCTGCATTTCAAAATTCAACAAGACACAGCAAAATACCTTTAACCTAGTTATCTATGGCTCAAAAAATAAAGAATCTGGTCTAGTTTAGCAAAATGTTTAAGGCTCTGAAAAGAGCTGATAATCCTACACTCTGAATATAACAGAATAATCCTAAAATTCAAAAGGATTGCGGTAAAGTTGGTGAAATACACCTATCATTATACTAATGAAGACCCTGTCAACTAATAAAATTTGTGTTTGTATCAACAGTTTATTTTTTTCTGAATGTATTTCTATGACTCTGTATCCAGAACTCCAAACTGATGGTGCAATGCTGATGCAATACATGTATTTTCTGATCTCAAAAAAAAAAAAATGGGGGGGGGTGTTTTTCAAGTGGAAAACAAATTCTCTCTTATGAAAAAACATCACAAAAAGAAAATAAAACAACATTGAAACAAGTAATATAGTCCTTAACTCATCCAGGAAGAAATAACAAACTCCCTATGAGAGCTTACTACTGAGCCTGTGATTAGCACTACACCTTTTGGTGTTGAATGTCTTGCTTTGTGGAACTTAGTTGTTTCTATATCAGCTGAAACCCCATATACAACTGATGCCTCATATATAAATACCCTTGTTCCTTTTGTCTCTACTGCTTCTGAAGATGTATACATGGTTTCACTGTAACACTCATCGTGCAGTTTTGGGTATCACACAATGTTTATGATGATGTTCCTTACATTTCCCCCCCAAGATATGTTTTGATACAAAACATATTCTCTTCCCCAACTCATTTTTCTCACTAATAAATGCATTAAAACATTCTGTTACAAGAAAATAACTAATAAACTGTAATTCTTTTTTTATTCATTCAGAGGCACTTTATTTTGATTAAGTATACCTACATGACCCTTGAACATTGCTGCTAGAGTTTCTGTAGTAAATTACAGCATTTCCAAAACATGGTGCAGTACTGCTTCTTCACTGACATGAACATACACCACACGCATTCAATTCGGGTCATAAGTTAAGAGAATAATAAACAAGTACAGAGAAATGTCTTCAGTTCTGACTTGTTCGAACAAAGCAGCTGCTGGATTAATGATTTTTCCAGAGGATATGCACACTGATCATTTCCAAGGATTCTGTAGGTTTAGCTAACAGTATAGTCCACAACTGCAAGCAAATTTTATTAATAAAATATAGTTAATAAAATATAGTCATCTACTTCACAGCATTCCTAAGAAAAATGAAAGATATTAATAATAATGATGGAAAGTTTTGTGGGGCCTGGATGAGAAAAGGGAGCTTTGGTTTCAGTGCATTACACATGACAGCTAGAGACCGAGTGTGAACGAATGTGGCCTTTGTTGTCTTTTCCTAGCGCTACCTCGCATGTGTAGCGGGGTAGCGACAGAAATGGATGAAGGCAGCCAGTATGAATATGTGCATGTGTATATATGTTTGTCTGTGTATGTATAAGCATGTATATGTTGAAATGTTTATTATCATTCATTTATTTTGCTTTGTCGCTGTCTCCCGCGTTAGCGAGGTAGCGCAAGGAAGCAGACAAAAGAACGGCCCAACCCACCCACATACACATGTATATACATCCACGTCCACACGCGCAAATATACATACCTATACATCTCAACATATACATATATATACACACACAGACATATACATATATATATATATACACACATGTACATAATTCATACTGTCTGCCTTTATTCATTCCCATCACCACCCCACCACACATAAAATAACAACCCCCTCCCCCCTCATGTGTGCGAGGTGGCGCTAGGAAAAGACAACAAAGGCCCCATTCATTCACATCCAGTCTCTAGCTGTCATGTAATAATGCACCTGAAACCACAGCTCCCTTTCCACATCCAGGTCCCACAGAACTTTCCATGGTTTACCCAAGAATCTTCACATGCCCTGGTTCAATCCACTGACAGCATGTCAACCCCAGTATACCACATTGTTCCAATTCACTCTATTCCTTACACGCCTTGTTGAAATGTATAGGTATGTATATGTGCATGTGTGGGCGTTTATGTATATACATGTGTATGTGGGTGGGTTGGGCCATTCTTTTTTTTTTTTTTTTTCTCCAAGATAAGGAACAGAGAAGGGGGCCAGGTCAGGATATTCCCTCAAAGGCCCAGTCCTCTGTTCTAAACGCTACCTTGCTAACGCAGGAAATGGCGAATAGTTTGAAAGAAAGAAAAGAATAATAATAATAATAATAATGATAATAATAATAATAATAATAATAATAATAATAACAATAATAATAATAATATTTTTTTTATTATTATACTTTGTCGCTGTCTCCCGCGTTTGCGAGGTAGCGCAAGGAAACAGACGAAAGAAATGGCCCAACCCCCCCCATACACATGTATATACATACGTCCACACACGCAAATATACATACCTACACAGCTTTCCATGGTTTACCCCAGACGTTTCACATGCCTTGATTCAATCCACTGACAGCACATCAACCCCGGTATACCACATCGCTCCAATTCACTCTATTCCTTGCCCTCCTTTCACCCTCCTGCATGTTCAGGCCCCGATCACACAAAATCTTTTTCACTCCATCTTTCCACCTCCAATTTGGTCTCCCTCTTCTCCTCGTTCCCTCCACCTCCGACACATATATCCTCTTGGTCAATCTTTCCTCACTCATTCTCTCCATGTGCCCAAACCACTTCAAAACACCCTCTTCTGCTCTCTCAACCACGCTCTTTTTATTTCCACACATCTCTCTTACCCTTACGTTACTCACTCGATCAAACCACCTCACACCACACATTGTCCTCAAACATCTCATTTCCAGCACATCCATCCTCCTGCGCACAACTCTATCCATAGCCCACGCCTCGCAACCATACAACATTGTTGGAACCACTATTCCTTCAAACATACCCATTTTTGCTTTCCGAGATAATGTTCTCGACTTCCACACATTCTTCAAGGCCCCCAGAATTTTCGCCCCCTCCCCCACCCTATGATCCACTTCCGCTTCCATGGCTTCCATCCGCTGCCAGATCCACTCCCAGATATCTAAAACACTTCACTTCCTCCAGTTTTTCTCCATTCAAACTCACCTCCCAATTGACTTGACCCTCAACCCTACTGTACCTAATAACCTTGCTCTTATTCACATTTACTCTTAACTTTCTTCTTCCACACACTTTACCAAACTCAGTCACCAGCTTCTGCAGTTTCTCACATGAATCAGCCACCAGCGCTGTATCATCAGCGAACAACAACTGACTCACTTCCCAAGCTCTCTCATCCCCAACAGACTTCATACTTGCCCCTCTTTCCAAAACTCTTGCATTTACCTCCCTAACAACCCCATCCATAAACAAATTAAACAACCATGGAGACATCACACACCCCTGCCGCAAACCTACATTCACTGAGAACCAATCACTTTCCTCTCTTCCTACACGTACACATGCCTTACATCCTCGATAAAAACTTTTCACTGCTTCTAACAACTTTCCTCCCACACCATATATTCTTAATACCTTCCACAGAGCTTCTCTATCAACTCTATCATATGCCTTCTCCAGATCCATAAAAGCTACATACAAATCCATTTGCTTTTCTAAGTATTTCTCACATACATTCTTCAAAGCAAACACCTGATCCACACATCCTCTACCACTTCTGAAACCACACTGCTCTTCCCCAATCTGATGCTCTGTACATGCCTTCACCCTCTCAATCAATACCCTCCCATATAATTTACCAGGAATACTCAACAAACTTATACCTCTGTAATTTGAGCACTCACTCTTATCCCCTTTGCCTTTGTACAATGGCACTATGCACGCATTCCGCCAATCCTCAGGCACCTCACCATGAGTCATACATACATTAAATAACCTTACCAACCAGTCAACAATACAGTCACCCCCTTTTTTAATAAATTCCACTGCAATACCATCCAAACCTGCTGCCTTGCTGGCTTTCATCTTCCACAAAGCTTTCACTACCTCTTCTCTGTTTACCAAATCATTTTCCCTAACCCTCTCACCTTGCACACCACTTCAACCAAAACACCCTATATCTGCCACTCTATCATCAAACACATTCAACAAACCTTCAAAATACTCACTCCATCTCCTTCTCACATCACCACTACTTGTTATCACCTCCCCATTTGCGCCCTTCACTGAAGTTCCCATTTGCTCCCTTGTCTTACGCACTTTATTTACCTCCTTCCAGAACATCTTTTTATTCTCCCTAAAATTTAATGATACTCTCTCACCCCAACTCTCATCTGCCCTTTTTTTCACCTCTTGCACCTTTCTCTTGACCTCCTGTCTCTTTCTTTTATACATCTCCCACTCAATTGCATTTTTTCCCTGCAAAAATCATCCAAATGCCTCTCTCTTCTCTTTCACTAATACTCTTACTTCTTCATCCCACCACTCACTACCCTTTCTAATCAACCCACCTCCCACTCTTCTCATGCCACAAGCATAATAATAATAATAATCCATTTTGAAGAGAAAATAATCTTTTTTATCACACCCCTTCACTTATTAAACTATGTTCTAGCTAAGCATCTGTTTAAACAGTACTTTCAAAAATCATTATGTTTGTAACAAAATATTTTGTGATAATTTACCTATATGCATGTTTAAAAAGATGGAAATGAAGAAGTACATCTTCAATGAAAGTGTGTAAGGAAAGGAGTTAATATCTACAGAAATAAGGTATAAATAAAAACAATAATGTAACAAAACAAAACACTAGTCAACCCATTTAATTCCTGATCCAAGTAAGAACATTAATACTGTAGCTGGATGGAGTATACAGACACTCTCTGACTTATGTAAGGGTTACATTCCTATCAACAGTGCATAAGTTGAAACTGCCACAAGTCAAAAAGCATACAATTTCACTCAAAATCCCTTCATCTAGAATAGATGAGTCTCCATTCCCCAGGTATTAGTTCATTTTCTCTGGTGTTCCATTGCACAGGTGCCTTACTTCCATTGGTACTGTACTCTAAACACTCTAGTACACTTGCCAACCATATTACATCACTTACAACACCCTAAACTCCAGACTGCAATACCAACACACTTAAAACACCACCATAGTGAGCAACAGAAATATGGGAAATAAATAATGAACTACAAAAAGGAAACATGAGAAAGAAATTATGAAACTAAAAAAAAATCATTTACCTTAATCCAAGCTCATGCCAGACAGAAGAACTGTTTGCTAACCTTAGCGTTTCTTTATAATTTTTATTTTCATCTATCAATCAATCACTTAACATTTATGAAAGGTACTCCACTCTCATTATTGCTCAGTCATTTTCCATTTGTTTTGAATTAAAAATAAGAGCGATGTTTACACTGTCACTGAAAGTTCCAAAACAATATGGTGATGTGCAGTGAATCACTGTAACCGTGACACTGTTTGTGTAAGACGTGCCTTGGAAAGAGGATGCTTACTAATGCATCTCTCTGCTGTATTCCTTCATGCATGCTACTTAGCTTTTCTGTTACCAAAGCAAATTTTTGTCTTTTAAAAATACTGTATTTGAATTATATGAGAATTTGTGTAAAGCTGGATTTCCATAAGTCAAATCTTCCATAAGTCAGAGAGTGTCTGTAAAACCAGGCAGTTGGCAGATGTAGGACTGACACCTTCACAGTTTGTGGTCCTGAGGCAGAGGAGTGTAGGATAATTTCTCACTCTATCACTGAATAATGCAGTTCTGATCTTCTGAGACACCGACTCAGTACAATAATTCAACACCTGGAAAAATGTATGCCTTGACTGGAACTAAGTCAATCTCTGTTTTTTCCAAACAATGGGAGTTTCCCAACATTAGATCACCACATCAAAGACATTTCACTGTAGCCCATTGTAAACATTTTCTAAAAAGTTTAACTTTTCTTCAAATTATGGTAAGTGCACATACTGACACTTTCACATAGCATTTGTCTATCAGTGCATCTGTATATGAAAACAACCATGTATATGGTTCAGTCGTCAGATGTTCATTCCTACTTTTTGCATTGGAGCTAAGTACTGAAGACTTGCTTCATTGTAAGTGCATCATAACTCAGTTAAAATGAGTTACAAGTGCCCAGCAGTAAAACAGTGTTGTGAATTAGATGACTGCATGTTACCAAGAGAATTAACTTATATATTCAGACTTTATGCTTTGATAAAATATCAGAATCCTTGGAAATGTTTACTATCTATAATATGGAAAAATCACTGGATCAGCAAATGCTTGGTCCCAACCATATTAAACTAAAGATAATAAAGATTATTTACTGTATCTTTAATTTTGGAACAATTATAACACTACCTTTATCATTTTTCCCCCAGGCATCAGTACACAGCTGAATGATCAGGCAAGAATACAAGAATAACCAGGCACACACTGATGGTCATATGAAACAAAATCAAATATCTCGATAAGGGTCATGCCATTCATAAATCTACATTACTATATATAATACTGGTTTTACCTAATCCCTTGCACAAAGTGATCTCAGCCCATCAGTGAATGTCTAAGCAAGGCACTAATTCCCTATCAATAGGAGAATGCAACCAAATGTAATTTTCAGAATACATTAGTTCATCCCTGAGAGGAGAGTGACACTGTATACTAAATGATTTGGGTATGGTAAAAAAAAAATTGGAAAAATTAAGAAATGCTGAAATGAAAATAATGGAATTGCAGAAGTGTACAAAAAGTTAATTAGAAGCATGAACAAAATCCAAAGGTTCCACTTCCATATATCAACATAAAGAAAGAAAAAAAAATAGAAACTGGACCTTTGAAAGAGGGAGTTAGTTAAGAAATTCCCCCAGACAGAACTGTCAAATTACTATCTAACCAGTACAAGTTTGTTATCAGAACAAAAGGAGGGAAAACATAAATAACGAATATTCAATCTCTCTGATAAGCATGCCCTTAAAAATATTATCACGTCATACAATGGGACATAATCATAACAAATGACCAACTTGGAGAGGTCAGCACTGGATCTCACGAAATCCCAGCTACATTTTTTGAAAAGATAAAGATGACAATAGCAAACCTATGTTGTTATTGAGGCCAAGCACATATCAATCCTGATTAGCAGATATACACAAAATGGCATAGTCAACAACAATAAACAACTGGAACTCTAATTCCTGCCTAATCAATATAGACAAATTAGCCTAACACTGCATATAATCAAAGAATATGAGAGAATGATAAAAAAAAAAAACATTAAGGAGCACCATAAATGAAGTCCTACATGGATCTGTGCCAGGTGAAGTAGTACAAATGCAATTACTAGTTCACTACAAAAACTTCGATCCAACAAAGAAAACGGACACCCTTCTAGATTTTGCTATAAGTATTCAACAAAGTAAACTAAGGATTGTTAATTAGAGTAACTGACAAAAAAACTAAAAGAAAACTAAGAAGAGTTTTTAACTAACAGAAAATTTAAAGTGGTGGCAATTGAAACCATCTCTAACAAAGATGATAGTGTATCAGGTGTACCACAAAGGATGACATTAGCTTCAACACTCTTGGTAATTGTGATTTTTTGATAGAGACAGAGATGTAAGGGGAGGCATACTCATGTGCTTTGAAGATAACACAAGAGCAAGTACAACACTTTGATCAGAATATCTATATAAACTACAGGAAGAGCTGAACATAATCTAAAAGTAGTCAGAAGAGACCTTAATGGAATCTACTGAAGTGAAATTTGAGCAAATTAGTGACAGGAAGATTAACAATGTAACAATGTCTTCCTACAAAGGGCCTACATGGAGAGAAACAGACAGTGAAGAAAATGTCAACACTTACGAATTATTACCCATGAGAAACTCGAGTTACAGAACCACATTAATAAGACAGTGCTTCCACGCCAAATGACAAACTTTAACAATAATGCTAATGATGAAAATGTTTAACTTATATGCAAGAAGCAAAATTTAATACTGCTGCATTATAAGGTTACCAGTGAAACAGATGGAAATAAACAAGCTGGTAAGAACACAGAAATGCTTCTCAAGCAAAACTAATGGTCTAGAGCATATTAACTAATATGAAAAATTAAAAGAACCTGAAATCTACAAACTACAAAGAAGGGAGAGATATGTGATAATATATGCCTGTCAGCAAATATAAGGCATAAAAAAATAATGTTTTAAATCTGGAAGTACCTCAGTAAGGGAAAAACAGCAATATCAAGTTGGAAACAATTCCTGGGAATATATAAAAAAAAAATCACTCAAGAATGTAACAGTGTCCTGCAAAAATGTTGGAAATATTATTTCTTTTATTACCAGGAGATATAAATGGCATGAAAGGAGTGACTACAAAACACTAAAGAGAAAATTTAACTCATGGCTGAAGTCAGACCCTGATGAGCCTTGGAATGACAATGAGTGACAACAGAAACACTATTTCAACAGGCAAAACATAAGGAGAGCATTATATCACAGCCCTGCCATTCTAGCAAAACCTATTCATATGTTTTTGCAGGTAGATATATAGATACAGTGATCTCTTAATCTGCTACAGGAAAGGTAATTTTTGGAACCAAATAAACCATATATGTGGAAATGATATGGAATTTCTACCTAAGCTGACCTCCATCCAATAATATTTTTCATTAACCCCAATTTGAATGGACAAATCAGCAATATTATCCTTTCTGTCACTAGATCCAAAGAATTTGAAATTGAATTACATTAGAGCCTGAGTACCTTTTTAAGGTTATACTACCACTGGGCTCAAATCTAATAATGCAGTTAATCATTATGATCCAGAACTGGTAACAAAACTTTACTCTTCCCGTGCATTTACAAATCCTTCAAGGATCCTTGTTTTATTGATTTAAAACCTTGAGAACGTCATCACCACTAGAAAAATGGATAGGACAATTTTGAGCCTGAACCCAAATAGAAGGGCCACACTGCACCTGTATAGGATCCCACATGAAAAGAAGAAATGACATGTTGTTCAGTTGTATTGGATTTGTTTCAGAAAGAAAGAAAAAGTTTTTTCAAAAGCCTCAAGTACAGTATAAGGTAGACAAATGAATATACCACATTCAAAAAGGCCTTACTGAAAGTGTATGGGATTCCACATAACAAGAGGAAATAACTTATTTTTTGATTGCGCTGGATTTGTTTTAAAATGAAAATTTAACGGCTTTCAAAGCCTCAAGTACTCTATATGGCTGATGAAAATACCACATTCAACTCTGCTACACAAGCAAATCTCTAGAAAAGGCAAAAGCCAAAGCTAATCCCCAATACATGGGAAAGTACATATGCTGAAAGGACACTATCCTCAAAACTCTTTCTGGTTTTCCCAGAAAAGCAGGCTTCTTCATGATTGTCACTTGGGATGGTTGATAGTTAATGAATAAAGGTTCATAATGATAGCTACTAAGGAGAGTAGCTATCATGTAGCATGAAGGACAAGAAAGATTAATTGTGTTTCTGCACCCTCCTTGGCTTGCCTTGACCAATTCATTTTACTCTTTTCAGGAAAATGGTGTAAAATAAACATTCTAATGGACTTCTGGACATGAAAGAAAACTACTTGAAACCACATAGAAAAAAAGATGCTCTGATACTGTGAAATTTCAACAGATGGGTATACCTCACTCTTCAATATGGAGGTACCTTCTAATTTCATTCTGTAAAGATTATACAATTCCTCTCAATGGATCCACCAACTCCTCAGTGGTCTTCTCGTGTTATGAAATAATTCAGATTTTATACCATAACAGCAAATGCTAAATGGAATTTACACACCCAACACCTAAGACCTATTATAAACCTGACTAAGAGTGTAATGGACTAAGACACTTAATATGGTATGAGTTATCTTAAATGGACATTATAACACAATATTTACATATATATAATACAAAATGCTTATCCAATGATGAAAATTATTCTATTTACAAGCAAAATGTGGATGGAGATAATAAGTGAATTTCCAGGTACTTTGGAGCTCCAAAAGGAGATTACTCATAAAGTGAGACCCTAAATATATATAATTAATGTATATTACATAACACCTAAGCTGTAGTAAATCACCAAGGCTATGAAACAATATATAGTATACTGCAATGAGGCTTCACATTTGATATTCAGACCAGACTAGATAATGCAAAACAAGAGAAGTTCCCCTGTGTAGCTGTTTCAACAACAGTTTCTTGGCATTACATTGCTGTACTCTTCTAACTGTCATGAATCTATCAATACAGTTAAATGTGTCATTTTACCTATGAAACCAACATACGTAAGACAAGATTTTTCTACCAAAATAATACATATACTTTCAAACTTTTCTAGTAACTGTAATTCTGATTATAGAGTCTACCTACTTTATACCATACATCAAGAACCAAAGATGGAAACTACAACAGTTTTCAAGCTGTCATATATGGTTGTGATATACTTTCAAGTATTTACTCAAAACTTCTATGAGCTTTTTTTTGTGCCATGATATTTACAGGTAGGAACTTTCAGAACATATGGTGACGTCTTAATTTAATACTTCGAATATCAACTTTATTTCTAAATTTGATGTTTGTACAACAAAGACAAAGATGATGAGCACAGTTACCTCAAGATGCTTTCACTAAAATTAGTGTCTACTACTGAGCAAAAACAATAAGGCTGTAAGTGCAGATACACAGGGTTCCACTCCCAACATAGTAAACTGCACACAAATACTATGCTTCATAATGCATATCAAATCACTAACTTCAGTTCAGTCTGAAGCCAGAATTCACAAAATATGAGGCCACCAACAATTTTCTAAATTGTTTTGTCTTACTCAATGACAGAGAGTTCTGAGAGTGTTCCATCACCATTATCAACAAGTGTTCCTTCTTCCATTGTTACGCCTAAAATAACACCCTGCCCTCCTAACATACTGTCTTCAGACTGATTATCAAGAGACCCTAGTACTGAAGTTACACCTGTTGGAGCTGATGCAAGCTGGTTCTTTAGGGCACGTGCCAACATCACAGTAGATGTTAGTCCTGTTCGTTGAGGACTTTTCAGTGAATTAAGTGAACTTGCTGGGATTGCTACAGAAAGAGTAGATGTGGTAACTGCCAACTGATGTTGTGAGGACTTTGCAGTAGTCTGAAGTAATTTGCTTAGCTCTAGTTGCTGAAATCCATCAGTTTTCAACTGAACAACATTATTTTTTCCATCATCAGAAAAATCATTCTTTGAATCTGATTTGACAAGGGCTGCTAGTTTCCCTTCCAGAGGTTGTGAAAGAAGTAACTGACCATTTGGAAGAGTTTTAAGGGCAATTTTTCCACCATTTGCTGCTACCAAACCCGTTAAATTAATACTAGGTATTGATGTAGATCCTTTGGTGGTGGTTGCTGAGCCTCCCTTTATGATCTGCCCAGTCACAGCAATCTGGCTGTTTACTGATGATGCCATGGGTGTTCCGCTTACCTGAATAGCTCCCTCACTCTCAGGCGATGTACTTACTGGTGATGCTGTAATTTTATTATTGTTATTTAAGACCTGACCGGTGGAATTTGAAGTGGATGACAGCTGGTTTGCTTGTACTTGGAGAACCTCACCAGTATTTGTTGTGACAGCTGTCAAACTTTCATTTTTATGGGAGTGTGTACAATGGTTCTTGAGGCCCTGGTTTGTGCAGTAGCTTTTTCCACAGTAGCATCTATATGGTTTCCTCACTCTGCAAGAGATTAAACAAAAAAAATGTAAGCCAATTCTGTTAACACAATTTCCATATGAGTAAAGAAGCAAAATTAAAAATCACTCACGTGATGGCACAGTATCATGGCTTAATACCAGGTTGAATTAGGCTCAATGAAGTTTGCTAACACCACCCTAGTTTTAGGACATCAAATGTACTATGCATGACATGATGATAAATGATAAAGCATATCTATAAAACAATATGACAAACAAATGAATATCAAAAGAATTCACCTAAGTCTTGAAGACAGCAGGGTCCTAACACTGCAACCCCAACAACACTAAAATAGCATCTATCATAACTGTATTCTAGATCTGCAAATCACATACTGAATGCTCGTTAACTAACAGAAATGTACTAGCTACAGATGAACCAAGACAACCAGCTACAAACTACCTGTGGCAAGTACTTGGAGCCTTCAAGCTTTAGACAAAGTCAAGAAACTTATCTTTTAACAGAAAGGCTATTTCCTAAACTCTGCAGCATTTGAATTATGCCATTTTCCCCCATATGACAAACATCAAAAAAAGCAATAAACTAAGTAAATGCCCTCAAAACACTTACTGGCTCAAGATTTGAAAAAACAAAAAACATCCCTTAACATTTTTGGCAAACAGTGCATCCATTCCACCCTAAATGACCCCATCCTAACCAGGTCATCCATCCTATCAAAAGCAAATATAACAAGGCTGCAAACAAAAAAAAAAAAAAACAGAGCACTAAGAACAATCACTGGCTACCTGGCAAAAACAACCACTCCACACCAACACAGTGAAACAAAGATACTCACAACACAATCCCATCTCAATGTGCTTGGCATTCCACTCATTGCAACAGTACTAGACACTTCCCATCCAAACCACTCCATAACTAACCAACAATCCAATTAAGTAAAAAGTTTACCTCTGCTTCACACTTCAACTACCTGTGCTCAGAGATCCCTAGCCCAGAAAACACATCACAAATGAAACATACTCACAGTGAGATGACCTGACAAGCATCAAATAACCACCCTCCCAACACAGTCTTTAACACCATTCCACCAAACATACATCCATCTGAAAGCAAATTCTCCATTCACATGCAACATAATTTCTCTTATGTGCTTTGGAAACCACCCATCTCTACACCATAACAAAAATCCATTTCAAAATACCATCATACCACAAGACCCCTCATATCCAAGTTGCAACTTCCACACTAAAGAAAAGGAACACTTACTCCTAAACTATTCCACACTCACATCGCAAAGATAACACCCAATATCACCACAATCTTTAACCTGTGTTCCCACCTATTGGATGGGGCTGTCTTCCTGAACACTGTGGGAGTTCAACAGTTCCACAGCTGCTAGTGTTTATACCTATACTTAATCACACACATTCTGAAACATATGGTCAGTTTACTAAAGTGATGGAGCTTCCATGTCAATGTTCAGCATTAAATTTCTTACTCTGCAATTCTTTTTTTCATTTCACACAACTCTCTTCACATAATTGTACTGCAACCAATCAAACACTACTCCACAAGCATCTTTATCTAAACAATGCACTCACACCATTTCTGGTTTGCCTCTTCTACTTGTATCTTCAAACTGCACTAAGAAATAGCCTCCTTATCAATCTATCATGTGTCATGTGTCCTACATGGCTATATCATCTTAAAAAGGCTTTTGTCTAAATGTTTCTCAATCTATTTCCTCATATCATACACCTTTCATACACCTTCATTATCCATTTTCTTACTTCCTATCATATGAAGTATGTTATGCATCTGTACTTATTTCTGACCAATATGGACACAGAAAAACAAAGATTGCACATCTATTATATCAAAGGCTGGCAAAAATTTCATCATGCAAGCTTCTTGCACACTAAACACTTAACTCTTTGTGCCTATGATGTACATTTATGAGTTGGGGACTGATAGAGTATGATATATATCTATGGTCTGCATTTTGTAACTTTTCTACCTCAAGGCTCCAGTCAGGGACAAAAGTTTACAATGAGGCCAGGCCTTAATTGATATATAGAGAGAGTTATAAAGGGGAAAAAGAGGAGACAAGGGAAATTATTTACAAACATTGGAGGAAGTAAAAAACCTGTCTTTTAAAATGTGCCAGGTCATAATCATTGGGAAAGACACGAAAAGGTAGTGTTCCAAAGCTTCAAGGTGTAGGGAGAGAAATACTTATCAAAACAGCCACACAGTAATAATGTGATGCAGCAGCTTGATATGTATCGCAGGGTGTACCTTGTGGTGGGGGCGCATAAGCAGCCAGCTCTTGGGAGCTAAACCAAAGTATTACCTATAGAGGAGGGAAAGTAAACCGACACTGCGGGGTAGGGCAAGAGGGTCAAATTTTGAAGTTAACCTGGGAGAGTTTATAAGTTGGACTGCTTTCGACTCAACTCTGTCGAGTAAGGAAGCAAAGCTAATACCACCACAGATGAGAAAGCAGTACTCCATACAAGGATGAATAAATCCTTTGTATAAATGAAACAAATATTCAGCAGAAAAGAAATTCTGACATCTAAACAAGACTCCCAGGTCCTCACAGGCACACTTAATTTCTGCAATGTGGGGTTTCCAAGAATGTGTGGATATTACAAGTGTGTTAACTGAGTCAAGACGTGGAATTACAGAACTGTCAAAGAAGAGATGAGAGCTGTGAGGAGTTTTCAATAGAGAGATGGGTAGAAACTGGGTTTGGAGGCATGAAACTTGACTAGATTTCGTCTACCCCACTGGGATATCCTGTCCAAGTCTGAATTTATTGAGGAAGCTGTATCAAGACGAGATGCAGACCTGGTGAAAGGATAGAAGGACGTGGATGAATGCAATGTCGAGTCATCAGCATATGAGTGCATTTGGTTATACATATGTGGAAGAGAGGAAATCATTGATAAAAAGGAGATACAGTGTAGGGGACAGGACAGAGCCTTGATGACCAGACAGTAGTAAGAAATGAAAGAATATCACCAGTGGATCTTGCCTTTTGGAAGCCATACTAATGATCAGAGAGATTCAAGGTGTCTATGGATATGGATGAGATGGGATTCAAAGGCTTTGGAAATGGTAGATGTCAAGCAATAAGATGATAGTTTGATGGGTAAGAATGCTCATCCTTCTTAGAAATTAGATGTATCAATGCACGTTTCCAAAGAGAAGGAAAAGTTTTGGTTTTTAAACAGAAACGAAACAGACAAGCAAGCAAGGGTGCAAATTCAGTGGCATACTTTTTCAGTACACAGGGATGGATGCCATCAGGACTATAAACCTTGCTTGCTTCTAAAGAAAAAACACTGTTCAGACAGTCCAAAAGGAGATTACGGGGAGGGGCATAGGATTAGCAAGAGGAGCAGCATGGGGGTGAAGAAGAGTTAGTCTCCAAGGCAGAGCTACAGGAGAAACAGGAACCAAAGAGAGTTGTTTTGTCTACAGGAAAGACAGTTATAATACCAACAGAATGGACAGGTGAAGGAAAGGCAGAGCGATATAAGTTGTTAGAGATGCCTAAAGCTAAAAACCAGAGAGATTAATCAGTGAATGACGAAGAGAGGTTATCGCACTCTCTCTGAATAAAGGAATGCTTTACCACATGGAGAGTGTACTTGCAATGATCACAGACAGTGATAAAAGGTGAATGGGAAGAAGAGTTTTTCCAAGCTCAAGAAGCCTGATTCCTTACCTGAATGTACTGAAAACAGAAATAGTTGAAACATAAATTGGAAGAAAAAGACGTCTTGGAGAGAAGGGGATAAATGCTTCCATTCCTGCAAGAATAACGAATGTGGCCTTTGTTGTCTTTTCCTAGTGCTACCTCGCACGTGTGCGAGTGGAGGGGGGTGCCATTTCATGTGTGGCGGGGTACCAGAGTGGCTGAGGGTAGTAAGTATGAATATGAACATGTGTATATATGTATTTGTCTGTGTATGTATATGTATGTATACATTGAAATGTATAGGCATGTAAATGTGCGTGTGTGGGCGTGTATGTGGGTGGGTTGGGCCATTCTTTTGTCTGTTTCCTTGCAAACACAGGAGACAGCGACAAAGTATAACATAAATAATATAAAGAAGTCTTTGTGCTTTTAATATCTGTGAAGAGCTTCTCTCCTTTCATAAACTCTTATGTGATCATAAAAACTAGTGGCAGTTGTATTGCTAGGTGATTTCACCTATTTACTGCACATGTCTTCACTCAGGTTAGCTTTGCTGCTTTCTCTGTAGCAAATCCAAACAGATACTGTGCTTCCTGTAGAACTATCTTCTGAGACTAGGTTTTTTTTGTTGCCTAATGTTTTATTAGGTTTAAGCGATGAAGAAAGTCTGAGGCAGCTTGATGTGAATGCAAGAGGGTCACTCCAATCATTTTGAAATTCTTCATTTTCCTTTTCCTGGAACCCATTTTCACCCCACTGTATGATACCAGTTATATTGAAACTCTAATTCTAAATCTGGTCTCTCTCAAAATTGCTGTTGGTCTTGAAGGAACAAGAATGATATCATGGTATTACAATGATCCAGGAGAGAGGGATCAGGGGGCAATAACCTAACCACATATAGGATGGGGCATAAACACACCCCTCCTCACTATTCCTGTTTTTTGTGCAACTCTAAGCAAATTCTCATTTCATCAGAGAGCTCTAGTAGTTTGCTTATTAATGACTAATAAAATACAATACAACAGCTGTCAATTTCTTTCACACTGCAAGGGTGGCATGGAGATGTATATCCTTGGAGTGAAGAGTAACGGATATATTCTACACAAAAGACAATCCTCCAAGTAATTAACTATTTTCAATTACCTAATTACAATCATCTACTTGTCTTGCACAGGGAGGGAGTTTTATACTTATGGGCCCCATCTCTTGAACATTCTTTACTGTCATACAGCCTCCTAAATTCATAAATGCTGACTGCATTAAAAATGCCCTTAGTCATCATCTTTCATTCATCCACCACCCTTATACTGTAAAAGTATTTCTTTACATCATTCTAAAAAGATTCTTACTTAATTCTATGTTATGTCTTTTGGTTGCTCTATCCCTACACCTCTGACGAAACTGGTCATCATCCACGTCATCAATCTCTTTTAAAAATTCAAAGGTTGAAATCAAGTCAACCCACACTCTACTTTCTTCCAAGGTGGGTACAATTTAAAGCCTTCAACCTTTTAATAACTTAGCTGTAACTTGTGCTTCTTTAGGTGGACTGACCAAACCTGAGAAGCAAATTCTATTTCTACCCTCTCTGTTGTCAGTTGCTGCATTCACTCATTCCACCTTCTTTCTCCTTAGCTCTTCACTTGCATTCATTTACTTCATCCCTTTTTTCAAATAAAAATTAATTTGTAAAGAAAAAGAGTATTCCCAAGAGAAAACAAAGGAGTTCACAAAAGGACTGTGTGTTCAGTCTTATGACAAAAATAAAGACGTGTTCCTATCAATAACTGCACAATGTAAGTCCTGTGGCTTGTATAATACTGCTATCCAGTCACTAATATACAAATCTTTGCATGACATGAACAAATTGCAGTTGTTAAACTGTATTATACGAAAGCAAAAATTAGTTGCAACTGGTGCAACTGGAGAAGGAAACCTGGACACATATCAAAAGGGAGGTATCAAATGTTATTAACATCAAATCACTTTTCTCCTATGAACAGGTCTTTCATTACTAAGAGTCTATGGATTTAAATGTAAGTACATATCAAAAATAGTTTCTTTTTTCAAAATAAGAGTAAAGCGCAAGAGCTGCACAAGTCTCCTGAAAGAGCCACAAGTGTTGCTGGAGCCACAGATTGCCAACTTTAGACTGAAACAATATAACACTTGGTGAATCACTGCACTACATCATTACATTGTTGATGTAGCACAAACAATCAATCAAATTGCAATATCTGTTATGTCCATACATCACTCAGCTCAGGTACCCTTTACCTTCTTACATTTTTCCTTGCAGCTATGATCTGCCCCTTTTTCAAGGACAGATTTTTCCATTTCCTCCAAAACTCTATGATGCATCTCTTCTCTCCTCACTTTTCTATCAATTTAACCCTTTTCATATTCAATTTCTGGCCTGGCCTCAATAAAAGCTAATGTATTCTGAATGCACTCCTACTACTAGCTGAGGGACCCAACAGAGCCAAAACATGTGTTCTTGTGGAAAAATAATGAAATGAGAGCCACTAGCTGGATTAGACCCACGATCAGTAGTCTGTCCCATCAAGAAGTCTTTTCAGGTTATGGTAGAAGTGCAATTCTTATACAGTATTTCTGATGGACCAACACAACTAGTCTGTGCACATCATTTAGACATATGTATTCAATTATCTCCATGCAGGAGCAATAGATAGAGGTACTAGGCAGGAACATAAGACAGGAGTAGTAGGTAGAAAAACATTGGGTATACAAAGTGGGTAAGAGCATTAGCAGGGAATATTGAGTAATGTGGCAGGTTGAAACATTAAAATGGTAGACACTTGTGGTAGAAGTAGTTGGAAGGATTATTAGGTAGGAGCCTCTGAAAACACTGCACCTGAGTTGCCATCAGTCAATGGCCTGTTAAGGATGAGGCACTAAAAGCTAAGGAGCAATAATGGAGTTCAACAGCTACAGAGACTCTTTTGCTGTGGCCACCCCTATAGGGGAGTTTTCCAAAGGGAACAGGTATCAGAAATATAGAACAGATAGAACAGATAGTATCCCCCACTGTCAGGATTAATTTATATAACATTCTAAGCCATCCAAATGAAAAAGCAGATCCAAAATGTACAGCAAATTCAAGTAAACAGATGAAATGCAATAAAATCAAGTGATCCATAACTTTCAAATATGTCAGCAAGGTATTTAAAGTTATTAAACTAATCCATCCAGTAACCTTCCAAATTTGCAACAACACCTCATTTATCTGTGTACGCCCCAAAAGCCATATCACACAATTAAAGTAAGGAATGATGTAATGAGAATCTATATGAAAAAACTGGCTCGTGAAAATTCAGTATGTGGTATCAATTAAGCAATGTGGCAGATCATGTCAACTAAAACAATGGCAAGCTAAACAGTGATAGCATAAAATCTCAGCTGTGTGAGCCTTCATGCTCACCAAAGTACTTTCATCACAGATATCATGAAAACTCACTTGCTATCTTTTTTGTGAGAATTCTTGGCATGATACTTTATTCCATTTACATTCTTATATCGCTTTCGACATCCAACTACAGGACACACGTAAGGCTTATCTTCCCCATTGCTGCTGGAGTGACCTCTGCAATGAAGAGAAATCTGTACTAATACTATAAACAAGTATGCAATAAATGATCTTACACTAACCAAAACAATCCTAAAGTTGCCATTACAAAATAGCTTCAAAAATCAACTCTGAGTCTTTAGATGTATTCTTAAACACTAAAGTCTAAAGTCATCTCACATATATTGACTGAGCTTTGGCCAGGTAGGTTAAAGCTAGTCATCAGTTACAAGAACAGAAAAAAAGCGTAGTCGACATATGACTGATTTGAATCAAAAACAAGTCACCAACAGAGAATTGTTCCCCATATGTACAGAACAAACCTTTACACCTTGTCCCTTTTATTTCACCATTCATTCAAAGGGAGGACAAAGGGAGAGGTGTGGATAATTGAACAGAATTAATCTCTACAGGGTGTCAACTAAATGATGTCACACATGAAAAAGTAAGTCCTATACAAGTACATCACAAGAATATAAACTAGCTCTAGCTTTGCAGGAATAACCATTACCATTAATAACAAACCGTTACCTGAAAAGAAAGATCCTTTGTATATGAAAGAATAACAGATGTCTTTTCCTTTCCTTTTTTTTTCAGATTTCACTCAAAATCACTCTGAACACATGGTGACAGATTCAGTGTTATAAAAAAATAAAATTTTCTTCTGCAACAGATTTCTTACGTCCAATTCCTTAGGTATGACTACTTTATCTCTGCTTATTATACCAGTGCTGTTCTTTGCACTATCTATAATGATGAAATTATCTAAAACTTATAAATCTTTGAGTATGGGGAGAGGTATGTTGTGCAAGCCATCGTATTCTAGTGTACTGCACCCACGTCAGCTTAGTTGATATTAAATACAAGATAGACATACAGAAGTTACAATTATTTCTGAAGTTCCTTCTGCTTAAAATCAAACACATCTTTTTTTTACACATATTTGCCATTTCCTGTGTTAGTTAGGTAACATTAAGAACAAAGGGCTGAGCCTTAGAGGGAAAATCCTCACTTGGCCCCCTTCTTTTTTCATTCTTTTGGAAAAGTAAAAACTGAAGGGGAGGATTTCCAGCCCCCCATTCCCCTTTTAGTCGCCTTCTACAACATGCAGGGAATACGGAGCTAGAATTCTTTCTCCCCTCCCTCGGGGATAAAATCAAACATGCTTAGAGATTTTGTCAAGTAATTGAATGTGTACAAAGCTTTAATAAAGTGGTGGAGATATCCAGAGGAAGTAGTAATTCATGTCTACAGAGTTGAAGGGCAGGTACAGAGACTGGTGCTAAAGGAAGAGTAAAGGGATCTAGCAAAATATAAAGCACAATGTAAGATGTCATGTGCACAGATTCTTAACAAATGATGAGAATGCCCAAAGGGGCCAAGTGCCTTATGGTGATGTGAAGCAAACCAAGAGAACGAAATCAAAGCTCAATCCACCAAAGCAAGGAAAAAGTACATAAAGTTTTGTTCTCTTTCAGCCTGATTAATCTTTGCCTGTCACTACAAAGAGACCCATAATTTTCCATATCTTAAGACCAGCCACCATAGTCAGTATCTCATATGTTTCATTCTACCTATGAATTCATAAACAGCCATTCATATCCAAGAGAAAGCTATCACCAGCTGTGAATTGTAAGAGTTACCTTTTATCGAACAAACAATAACAACCATGACAAAAGCCAGTGATGCAAACTAAACCTGAATTCTTGAGCAAAGTTATGGTACTAGGCAGTCTACTTTGTAAATATTGTAAATGCAAAAAAAATTCCAGCACATAATTACGTTTCAAAACAGATTTAATTAGAAATGAACAAGGGAATGTAACTGTAGGTTTTGAAAGCTGATAAACTTTTATTCTCCAGGACAGTGTCCTACAAGCATTAGAGATTCCCTGGGATAGCCTAGGTCAGAATTCAGCCTACATCCGTATAATTTCATGAAAGGTAACAGCTTTCACTAATCCTCTGCAAATGACCATGGGGCCCACAACCAATGCTCATAAAATAGGGACTCTTTCAGCCCATCAGAAACTACATCCAGTCTAACATGACTAAACTATCCCCTCATCAACTACAAGGAGCTAACATTTTGCAGGTCACAGGGGTGAATGTACTAAAAGTGAAATGTATGAAGACAGTAATGTGATATGAGAAAGGATGATTAGATAAGAAATGATAGAATAAGAGAAAGGTGTCAGTAAGGGGTGCATGAATGGAAGAGCTGAAGAGGGTGCTGAAATGCTTTTGACACATGGAGGGGATGAGTGAGGTGAGGATGACTAAGAGAGTAAAATTGTCAGAAGTGGAGGGAATAAGGAAAAAGGGAAAGGCAAGATGTATGGATAAAGTGAAATAAGTAATGACAGGAATGAGTGAAAAGGAAGGAATGAGTAAAATGGAAAAGGATACTGATCCACAATATGCTGGCTGATGTGAGCAGTAGCCATGCAGCATACCAATCTAAGCACATGATACCAAAGAAATTGTGAGCTCAGAGAAGCTGTAAGAGGTGGGTCAATGACCTAAGGCCTGTGATGGTTTATGATTGGCTGAGAATATATTTATAAAACGAGCAAGTTGCCAACAATTCAAAAGTTGCTTGCAGGGGGTGAATGAATGTTGATGCACAGAATAAGTGGGCAGGAAGTCTCAACATCCATACATCCCCATATATCTAACTGCCACTTTCAGCATTTAATTTGCAAAAATCTGAACATTTCACTAAAGACACTTGATCTCATAAAGCTTCCAAGAAACATTAATTTCACAAAGGATGAAAAACAGAAGAGATCAACACCTGTGACTTAATTCAATTAGTCAGATTGGAGGACAAAAACTGTAATGGAGTAATCTCCAACTCTTCCTAGCATAACCAAATGGCACCTATGAGAAGCAAGGCAAGAGCTTATGGCATAAAGATATTCCCCAGTCATCATAATATTTCAAAAGGAAGAAAAGTGACCACTATCTCTAACAAAACGCTTCTATCTCAGACTCACGTTTAATCTGCAATCATTTGAATGTTTTAGAATCAATATTGTATTTAATATTCACTTGACCACACACTTACTTGCTAGCTAGTTTTATGATGAGTTCTGCAGGAATCTCATCCTGAGTAGTCCAAGAATCATTACTGTCCTCGTTATCACTATGAAGTGCTTCTTCACAGTCACTCCCTGAAAAATCCAAAGAAGGGTAAACTTTAAGACTATTTCATCATGTTTATAATCAATAAGGGCTATACACAATACTGTAAGGACAGTGCATATGACAAAAAATGGATCAGTAAATAAGGGGTTACTGTTATTTTAGGGCAACAATGACAGTAGTCAAGGGGTTACTGTTATTTTAGGGCAACAATGACAGTAGTCAAGAAGTACTGTTCATCATATTCACCCATCTGCTGCAACCACTGTCACCACTACCACATGAGGACCTGGGGAACCTTAAGTACTTTAATATACTGTTCTGGTATCAAAACAAAAGAGCTTCAAGTCAGTTATTTGGACTCTTACAAAAGTTTATATCACTCTATCAACTCACTTTCTAGTAATGTTTCAGTTCCTTAATGACATATTTCCTTTATTCATACCTGACTGCTGTTCCCGCTTTCACGAGGTTGCATCAGGAACAAATAAACACTAGCCTCATTTGCACCCATTGTCTTTAGCTATCTTGTATCAAATGTTAAAACCTGTGTCTTCCATATAAATACTAACTTTCCTAATAAAGAAAACTGACTGTGCACATTTGCAAATCAAAAGAATGATACAAAATTCAGTATCTTCATCAATGGTCCCCAATATATTTTTGAACACTACAGAAACTTTAAATGCAATAATACTAATGTGAGAAGGAGATGGAGTGAGTATTTTGAAGGTTTGTTGAATGTGTTTGATGATAGAGTGGCAGATATAGGGTGTTTTGGTCGAGGTGGTGTGCAAAGTGAGAGGGTTAGGGAAAATGATTTGGTAAACAGAGAAGAGGTAGTGAAAGCTTTGCGGAAGATGAAAGCCGGCAAGGCAGCAGGTTTGGATGGTATTGCAGTGGAATTTATTAAAAAAGGGGGTGACTGTATTGTTGACTGGTTGGTAAGGTTATTTAATGTATGTATGACTCATGGTGAGGTGCCTGAGGATTGGCGGAATGCGTGCATAGTGCCATTGTACAAAGGCAAAGGGGATAAGAGTGAGTGCTCAAATTACAGAGCTATAAGTTTGTTGAGTATTCCTGGTAAATTATATGGGAGGGTATTGATTGAGAGGGTGAAGGCATGTACAGAGCATCAGATTGGGGAAGAGCAGTGTGGTTTCAGAAGTGGTAGAGGATGTGTGGATCAGGTGTTTGCTTTGAAGAATGTATGTGAGAAATACTTAGAAAAGCAAATGGATTTGTATGTAGCATTTATGGATCTGGAGAAGGCATATGATAGAGTTGATAGAGATGCTCTGTGGAAGGTATTAAGAATATATGGTGTGGGAGGAAAGTTGTTAGAAGCAGTGAAAAGTTTTTATCGAGGATGTAAGGCATGTGTACGTGTAGGAAGAGAGGAAAGTGATTGGTTCTCAGTGAATGTAGGTTTGCGGCAGGGGTGTGTGATGTCTCCATGGTTGTTTAATTTGTTTATGGATGGGGTTGTTAGGGAGGTAAATGCAAGAGTTTTGGAAAGAGGGGCAAGTATGAAGTCTGTTGGGGATGAGAGAGCTTGGGAAGTGAGTCAGTTGTTGTTCGCTGATGATACAGCGCTGGTGGCTGATTCATGTGAGAAACTGCAGAAGCTGGTGACTGAGTTTGGTAAAGTGTGTGGAAGAAGAAAGTTAAGAGTAAATGTGAATAAGAGCAAGGTTATTAGGTACAGTAGGGTTGAGGGTCAAGTCAATTGGGAGGTGAGTTTGAATGGAGAAAAACTGGAGGAAGTGAAGTGTTTTAGATATCTGGGAGTGGATCTGGCAGCGGATGGAACCATGGAAGCGGAAGTGGATCATAGGGTGGGGGAGGGGGCGAAAATTCTGGGGGCCTTGAAGAATGTGTGGAAGTCGAGAACATTATCTCGGAAAGCAAAAATGGGTATGTTTGAAGTTCCAACAATGCTGTATGGTTGCGAGGCGTGGGCTATGGATAGAGTTGTGCGCAGGAGGATGGATGTGCTGGAAATGAGATGTTTGAGGACAACGTGTGGTGTGAGGTGGTTTGATCGAGTGAGTAACGTAAGGGTAAGAGAGATGTGTGGAAATACAAAGAGCGTGGTTGAGAGAGCAGAAGAGGGTGTTTTGAAGTGGTTTGGGCACATGGAGAGGATGAGTGAGGAAAGATTGACCAAGAGGATATATGTGTTGGAGGTGGAGGGAGCAAGGAGAAGAGGGAGACCAAATTGGAGGTGGAAAGATGGAGTGAAAAAGATTTTGTGTGATCGGGGCCTGAACATGCAGGAGGGTGAAAGGAGGGCAAGGAATAGAGTGAATTGGAGCGATGTGGTATACCGGGGTTGACGTGCTCTCAGTGGATTGAATCAAGGCATGTGAAGCGTCTGGGGTAAACCATGGAAAGCTGTGTAGGTATGTATATTTGCGTGTGTGGACGTATGTATATACATGTGTATGGGGGGGGGTTGGGCCATTTCTTTCGTCTGTTTCCTTGCACTACCTCGCAAACGCGGGAGACAGCGACAAAGTATAAAAAAAAAAAAAAAAAATACTAATGCAATAATACTAGAATATGGATGGGTGTGAGTCCCTACAAAGAGATCTTTAAGTAGTAACAAGTCACTGCACTGACTGTAAATCACAATAACACAGTATTTCAAAGTTTTCCATACATCTTATACAACAAAATATCTTAGAATAACATATCTCATATTAATGTACTCTTCAAAAGATACACATTAGCCCTAACCACCATGTAATCATCTGAGCTCTCATGGGCTGACTAACCTGGAGGGCTGTTACTGATTGCGCTGACAGGAGTGCTCTCTCGTGTGGAGGACGGAGTACCCACACTGGAACCTCCCACGCTTGAACCTCCTCCACTTGAGCTGCCTATGCTTGAGGCAACACCTCCCATTGTCTAGAATGAGTGGTATGTCTTTGGCCACTTCATAAATACCATATTGGCTCACACATATACATCATCCAACATCATCAAACCCCTTTTTCAGTAAACTCAGTAAACTCTTTAATGACAATCTAACACTGAATATAGAGTTTTTCCATAGGATTTAATCAAAAGAGAGCAGTGAGAAATATAAAGAAATGGAAAATATTTGTAGTGTGAGCAAGTAATGAGAAAGGATAATAAATGGAAACCTTTGAAGACAGTAAAGCCACGAAGAATGAATAGAATACAAAAGTTTGGTAGAGATCTGGCACAGCATGGCTGAAGGTAGGAAGGGAAAAAGTCAGACTTAAATGAGAAACAAGTCTCCCACGGAGATGTGGTTTTATAAGTGTGATAATCATGAAATGCTCCAACAACATATAAGCCATTTTTGACTCAATCATGCTAGGCATACTGAGTATACATACAATTAAACAGTGAAGTGAGATACTCCATTACATAGGATTAATTTCATATACAAGATGGATCCTTAAATAGAAGAGGAACTTTGACTCCAAGAATTCTTGAGCAGGCTCCTTTGGTGTATAATTTTTCATACCCCAATTTTGACTCTTCCCGTCTGATATTAGATACTAGTTATACTTGTATTTTACACAAAACATACTGTGAAAGAATCAGGAAATCCTTCTGTCAAGTCTGTGACATACTGTCATAAATAAGAAAACCTTCCTTTCGTTCCTCCTCTGTAGTTACCTATTTGTAATAACCTACTTCTACAGTGCAAGAAGAGAGTTCTACAGTTGTGGAGCCCCATCTCTTAAACCTTCTCTACCATCAATCAAATTTTTTAACCTCTAAAAGTTTCCAGCAATCACAATTTCATCACTTGGTTTGTTATAGTCATTCACCAAACACATACCAAAGAAGCCGTTTTCAATTTTTTCTTCCATCTCTCTCTCTCAGCTTCTTGTTCTGTCCTATGATTTCTCTTCAACTGTATCTCATTAGTAATGATCACTATCAATGACAGATAATTGATTTAGAAACTTTAAGGCAGTATTTAAGTCATCCTCATACTCTTCTCTCTGTCATGGTAGACAAATCAATGGTCCCCAGCCTCTCTCAGCAGATTATTTCTCTTAACTCAGATACACTTTCGTTTCCATTCTTAGGACCCTTTCAATTAAATCTCTTTCATCCTTTAAATACAGTGACCATACTTGGGAAGCATAATCCAGTTGTGGTCTGATATACACTGTGAATACTTGCTGAACATTTTTTCATCCATATATTTAAATGCTACTCTTATAATTGACAGCAGATAAATGATCTTGATATCTCTCCTTTCATGAAGCTCTGGCAACATATTTAGGCACCATGTTGACTCCCAGATATCTCTCAAACAGATTCCTATAATTTACATCCTACTACATAAGGATCATGCTGAATCCTAGTTTCATTGCATCCATCCACATTACTTTGCAGTTACTCACGTTGAATTTCATGATCCATATACTAGACCAACTTAGTAGTTTGCTTACACCTCCCCATAAGATAATGCAGTTCTATTTATTCTTTCTTTCTTTCACGACCTAGTGATCACCTAGAATTATGTCCATAAAAAAGTTCAGTCCATCTTTACATGGATCAAAAGCAGTGGTCCCAAGGCCAAGTCCTCAGGCATATCACTGGTGGCTCCATCAATTCTGAGAAAGCTTTGCAGGCCTACATCCTTGGCTCTAACATTAAAGCAACCTCCTGTCAAATGAAGGAGTCCTTATTACTGCCTGAAGATCCATCTCCTTTATAGAGCTCCTTTGTGGTGCAGCGTCAAAAGCTTACCGACAGTCCAGATACATAGTCTATCTATCTCTTTTGTTTAAAATGGAGCTGATTCCATCACAGAGGTCTTAGAGCACCGTTATGCATGCTTTTCCCCTAATCTAAGTTGTCTTTTGCTTAGCTTGTTTCCCTTTTCAAAGTAGTCATCCACTTGCTTTCTAATTATCTTCTCCAGTGTTTTACAGACCATATCTGTTGGGAAGACTGGGCTGTGCTGTACATCAGTGCAGTTTCCCATCACCTTCCTTAAGGGCAAGCATGACCTTTGCTCACTTCCACACCCTCCAGAAAAAATTTCTAAGAGGCCTGCCAAGTGTACTGGGAGCTCATCCATAATGACAGCTCAAATGACAACTTTCTGCACTTGCAACAACTGATAATACAGGAACAAGCTTGGATCACGGCACTTAACACCTTATAGTTGTGATACATTTGAAAAAAAAAGAACTTTCACATTTTCATTGATACATTCTTTTCAAATAATAACAATATCACTTTTGTGAAGCAGATTAATTTAGGGTATTTTTTGAGCATCATGTATTTTATAACAGTGTCATAAAATACTTTTCAATTTACATCCTATCCACTAGGAAAATTCATTTAAAAAAATTGCATCTAATCCACTTATGTTCACCTTGTAAACAAGAACATGTCATCCATTTTTGGTAATGCCAGTTTGTCTACCCTCTTAAACATTATCTGGTGCCCCCATAGTACATGCAGCCATTCCACTACTTCTGCATCAAATGCTGAAAATACTCAGGGAAATAGAGGACACAAGGGTATCACTCTTGAGAAATGAGATATGGTAAAGAAATTTGGAGATAGAAACTCGTGGCAAAAGCCAAGTCCATGGGTCTCACTTATTCAACTGGAGCCATTATAAAGAAAAATAAAGATTGTGACCCTTGTTAATGATATGGATTCCAACATCTCTTGAGGATTGATAGATGTTTCACTCTGCCACAAGAAGAGTTATAGATACAGGAAGTTGCATGCCACTCAGCTAACACTGGTTAGCTTTCTCAAAAGGTCTAGTAACACTTCTCCACTTCTTGTAGTTTTTCATTAATATCATCTAAACTAAATCATCAGAGAGTTATTCTTAAGCTTAGTTGTTTCACATGTGCACCACACAGAAGAGTTAGATATGGAAAATGTATGTTTTGAAGATTGAAAAAAAAATCTCCCATGCAGCATCCTGTTAGCAAGCTATATATATTTCCTTAGGAATGGATAAGGGCTTAAAACTTTTGTGATTTCTTGAATGGTGTTAGCCTTCACCCATCCTTCATGAATCACTTGAACATGGTCACTTGCTCACTTCCCAGATCCACCCTAGGCCAATCAGTGACCTCCATCATTGATCCACTCACTACCAACCTACTAAATTTAGAATTGCAGGTGCTCATATATATATATATATATATATATATATATATATATATATATATATATATATATATATATATATATATATATAAAAAATATATATATATATATTTATTTTTTTTTTATTATACTTTGTTGCTGTCTCCCGCGTTTGCGAGGTAGCGCAAGGAAACAGACGAAAGAAATGGCCCAACCCCCCCCATACACATGTATATACATACGTCCACACACGCAAATATACATACCTACACAGCTTTCCATGGTTTACCCCAGACGCTTCACATGCCTTGATTCAATCCACTGACAGCACGTCAACCCCGGTATACCACATCGCTCCAATTCACTCTATTCCTTGCCCTCCTTTCACCCTCCTGCATGTTCAGGCCCCGATCACACAAAATCTTTTTCACTCCATCTTTCCACCTCCAATTTGGTCTCCCTCTTCTCCTTGTTCCCTCCACCTCCGACACATATATCCTCTTGGTCAATCTTTCCTCACTCATCCTCTCCATGTGCCCAAACCACTTCAAAACACCCTCTTCTGCTCTCTCAACCACGCTCTTCCTATTTCCACACATCTCTCTTACCCTTACGTTACTCACTCGATCAAACCACCTCACACCACACATTGTCCTCAAACATCTCATTTCCAGCACATCCATCCTCCTGCGCACAACTCTATCCATAGCCCACGCCTCGCAACCATACAACATTGTTGGAACCACTATTCCTTCAAACATACCCATTTTTGCTTTCCGAGATAATGTTCTCGACTTCCACACATTCTTCAAGGCCCCCAGAATTTTCGCCCTCTCCCCCACCCTATGATCCACTTCTGCTTCCATGGTTCCATCCGCTGCCAGATCCACTCCCAGATATCTAAAACACTTCACTTCCCCCAGTTTTTCTCCATTCAAACTCACCTCCCAATTGACTTGACCCTCAACCCTACTGTACCTAATAACCTTGCTCCTATTCACATATATATATATATATCATGCCACAAGCATCTTTTGCGCAATCCATCACTGATTCCCTAAATACATCCCATTCCTCCCCCACTCCCCTTACTTCCATTGTTCTCACCTTTTTCCATTCTGTACACAGTCTCTCCTGGTACTTCCTCACACAAGTCTCCTTCCCAAGCTCACTTACTCTCACCACTCTCTTCACCCCAACATTCACTCTTCTTTTCTGAAAACCCATACAAATCTTCACCTTAGCCTCCACAAGATAATGATCAGACATCCCTCCAGTTGCACCTCTCAGCACATTAACATCCAAAAGTCTCTCTTTCACGCGCCTGTCAATTAACACGTAATCCAATAACGCTCTCTGGCCATCTCTCCTACTTACATAAGTATACTTATGTATATCTCGCTTTTTAAACCAGGTATTCCCAATCATCAGTCCTTTTTCAGCACATAAATCTACAAGCTCTTCACCATTTCCATTTACAACACTGAACACCCCATGTATACCAATTATTCCCTCAACTGCCACATTACTCACCTTTGCATTCAAATCACCCAACACTATAACCCGGTCTCGTGCATCAAAACCACTAACACACTCATTCAGCTGCTCCCAAAACACTTGCCTCTCATGATCTTTCTTCTCATGCCCAGGTGCATATGCACCAATAATCACCCATCTCTCTCCATCAACTTTCAGTTTTACCCATATTAATCGAGGTGGGAGGTGGGTTGATTAGAAAGGGTAGTGAGTGGTGGGATGAAGAAGTAAGAGTATTAGTGAGAGAGAAGAGAGAGGCATTTGGACGATTTTTGCAGGGAAAAAATGAAATTGAGTGGGAGACGTATAAAAGAAAGAGACAGGAGGTCAAGAGAAAGGTGCAAGAGGTGAAAAAAAGGGCAAATGAGAGTTGGGGTGAGAGACTATCAGTAAATTTTAGGGAGAATAAAAAGATGTTCTGGAAGGAGGTAAATAAAGTGCGTAAGACAAGGGAGCAAATGGGAACTTCAGTGAAGGGCACAAATGGGGAGGTGATAACAAGTAGTGGTGATGTGAGAAGGAGATGGAGTGAGTATTTTGAAGGTTTGTTGAATGTGTTTGATGATAGAGTGGCAGATATAGGGTGTTTTGGTCGAGGTGGTGTGCAAAGTGCGAGGGCTAGGGAAAATGAGTTGGTAAACAGAGAAGAGGTAGTAAAAGCTTTGCGGAAGATGAAAGCCGGCAAGGCAGCAGGTTTGGATGGTATTGCAGTGGAATTTATTAAAAAAGGGGGTGACTGTATTGTTGACTGGTTGGTAAGGTTATTTAATGTATGTATGACTCATGGTGAGGTGCCTGAGGATTGGCGGAATGCGTGCATAGTGCCATTGTACAAAGGCAAAGGGGATAAGAGTGAGTGCTCAAATTACAGAGGTATAAGTTTGTTGAGTATTCCTGGCAAATTATATGGGAGGGTATTGATTGAGAGGGTGAAGGCATGTACAGAGCATCAGATTGGGGAAGAGCAGTGTGGTTTCAGAAGTGGTAGAGGATGTGTGGATCAGGTGTTTGCTTTGAAGAATGTATGTGAGAAATACTTAGAAAAGCAAATGGATTTGTATGTAGCATTTATGGATCTGGAGAAGGCATATGATAGAGTTGATAGAGATGCTCTGTGGAAGGTATTAAGAATATATGGTGTGAGAGGCAAGTTGTTAGAAGCAGTGAAAAGTTTTTATCGAGGATGTAAGGCATGTGTACGTGTAGGAAGAGAGGAAAGTGATTGGTTCTCAGTGAATGTAGGTTTGCGGCAGGGGTGTGTGATGTCTCCATGGTTGTTTAATTTGTTTATGGATGGGGTTGTTAGGGAGGTGAATGCAAGAGTTTTGGAAAGAGGGGCAAGTATGAAGTCTGTTGGGGATGAGAGAGCTTGGGAAGTGAGTCAGTTGTTGTTCGCTGATGATACAGCGCTGGTGGCTGATTCATGTGAGAAACTGCAGAAGCTGGTGACTGAGTTTGGTAAAGTGTGTGAAAGAAGAAAGTTAAGAGTAAATGTGAATAAGAGCAAGGTTATTAGGTACAGTAGGGTTGAGGGTCAATTCAATTGGGAGGTGAGTTTGAATGGAGAAAAACTGGAGGAAGTGAAGTGTTTTAGATATCTGGGAGTGGATCTGGCAGCGGATGGAACCATGGAAGCGGAAGTGGATCATAGGGTGGGGGAGGGGGCGAAAATTCTGGGAGCCTTGAAGAATGTGTGGAAGTCGAGAACATTATCTCGGAAAGCAAAAATGGGTATGTCTGAAGGAATAGTGGTTCCAACAATGTTGTATGGTTGCGAGGCGTGGACTATGGATAGAGTTGTGCGCAGGAGGATGGATGTGCTGGAAATGAGATGTTTGAGGACAATGTGTGGTGTGAGGTGGTTTGATCGAGTGAGTAACGTAAGGGTAAGAGAGATGTGTGGAAATAAAAAGAGCGTGGTTGAGAGAGCAGAAGAGGGTGTTTTGAAATGGTTTGGTCACATGGAGAGAATGAGTGAGGAAAGATTGACCAAGAGGATATATGTGTCGGAGGTGGAGGGAACGAGGAGAAGAGGGAGACCAAATTGGAGGTGGAAAGATGGAGTGAAAAAGATTTTGTGTGATCGGGGCCTGAACATGCAGGAGGGTGAAAGGAGGGCAAAGAATAGAGTGAATTGGAGCGATGTGGTATACCGGGGTTGACGTGCTGTCAGTGGGTTGAATCAAGGCATGTGTATGGGGGAGGGTTGGGCCATTTCTTTCGTCTGTTTCCTTGCACTACCTCGCAAACGCGGGAGACAGCGACAAAGCAAAAAAAAAAAATATATATATATATATATATATATATATATATATATATATATATATTATTTTTTTTTATCAAACTATTCGCCATTTCCCGCGTTAGCGAGGTAGCGTTAAGAACAGAGGACTGGGGCCTTTGAGGGAACATCCTCACCTGGCCCCCTTCTCTGTTCCTTCTTTTGGAAAAGTAAAAAAAACGAGAGGGGAGGATTTCCAGCCCCCCGTTCTCCATATATATATATATATATATATATATATATATATATATATATATATATATATATATATATGAGCACTCTCTCTAGAGAGAGAGAGAGAGAGAGAGAGAGAGAGAGAGAGAGAGAGAGAGATGGAGGGAGGGGGGGTTAGGTTAAGAAAAACAGAAAAAAATGCCTATATATACAGTTTTGGAAAGAAAAGGGTTTTTAATCTTCAAAACCTACATTTCTCTCTTATACAGTCTGCCCCACAAGCATGAGAACATACCCATATGAAGGACAAGAGTTTATAGAAAACCTGTTGGATATGACCAAACTTAAAAGCAATAATGAAACACCTTCAATGGTGATTCAGAGGTGGACTGAAATACAACTCTTCCAAGGGCAAAAGTGTGCCACAGACCCTACTTTGATTTCATCCGACAAAAGGTTATATGAAAGACAGGGGAAAAGGCCACCTTCTCACATAAAGCCCAGGTTGAGCTGACAACACTAATTCTTAATCCATGAAGAGAAATTTCTCTCTGAAAGGAGTTACAAAGTAGCAGCATGCCTAAATAAATGGTTCAGTTTCTGATGAAGTCCAAAAGATCTCAAAAGAGATACAACTACACATAAAGTTTGATGTTTTCTTCTAGATGTCTTCTAAGACTGGATGATGAAAAGGTTATTTCTAGTTGACAGTCATGTTAGCCAAAATACTAGGGTTCTGGTTTTATGTCGACTCAGATGTCATAAAAGACATGGAAGATTCTTGAGTCTGTACACCATGCCATTCTTAACCTCTCGTCCCAGAGTCCAAGGCTGAATTGAAAAGAGATTTTAATAAGATGTTGAGGGGCAAAACTACCAGGAAAACCAAGGTTAAATGCCTAAAAAAAAGACTTTAGAAAGTTTTTACTTGAGTGCAGATCAGAAGCAACCAGTCTCCATAGAGAAACATTGGCTTAGTTTATCCCAATCAGGTTACCAGGAAGGGTTGATTTGACCTAAGTACTCAGGCTGGGTTACAGAAGTGAATTATGTTAAAGAAGAACTTAAAGGGATGATAAAGTGGTACTGGTGATAAAGGTTAATGTGTACAGAAGTTTATGGACATTGGCAAGTACGGTAAAAATGAGTGAACAACTAAAGTGACTGGTATAGCAAGGTTTGGCCACACCGACCTAAAGTACTGTGACTTAAAAGTTAC
Source organism: Panulirus ornatus (assembly GCF_036320965.1). NCBI lineage: Eukaryota > Metazoa > Arthropoda > Malacostraca > Decapoda > Palinuridae > Panulirus > Panulirus ornatus. The sequence continues at coordinate 91,702,312 of NC_092224.1, forward strand.
CTGGCATTATACTAATAGTGATCACTCTGGATGTGAACAATTAGTGAACTTTTGGAAATCTTTCATTTAATGTTGTGAATAAGGTTTTGTTTGTATTTGGCCAAGATTATTTTTGTATTCTTTTGTAAATAACTAAGTAGATTTTTTGCTTTGCTTCAATGACCTACGCAGGAATTCATTTGTGTTTTAGATTTTTTTCTGTAAGTGAGGTGAGGTGAGCCCTGTGTACTCTGCTATAGGTGCTATTTTGTTTGAGAGCAGTTTCACCTAATTACACATATTTCTCCATAAATGCTTCATTTCATCCTTACCTTACACAGTCATCATATTCACAGGCACATATACATATATGCATGCATACTTTACAATTCCAATCTCTTCTTTCACTTACACTATTCTTGATTCATTCCATTTAAGCTGTGTAACACCCTCCCAGATTCTTGGTGATAGAACAATTGCACAGCTTTCTTTCTGTCTTCCCTGATAATTTTAATTCATTCCCATCCATGCCACTGCTCCTTCCATATCCTCCCACAACTTGAACTCAACTTTTCATTTTGACTCCATACACCCTACCCAAGGATATGGGTTTACCCAATCCTAAGCACATCCAAACTATAGCCTTTCAATTTCTCAACAAGCTCCCTCTTTTCTTCTCACCACTCAACCCGGTAACGTTCAGAGCCATCACTCTCAATCATTTGTCCCTTGTATTCCTAGGCATAACTGGTGGACTCCAGTGCCACTTCTTAGCCTTCAGTGCATCACCTGACAAGCCACTGGCAGAGGCAACTCCAGCACAGTGTTCCCAGAGGTAGTGGGGCTCTCAGAATGTTCAAAAGACTACAATTTCAATACACCTCGAGTATACTGGGGGACATAGCAAAGCTAGTTTTGATAATCTACACCACAGACAAGGTGTCTGTTGCAACTCTCCTATATCTAAAACTGGAGAAAAAATTCAGAAGCAATGCACTTGTTCTGAGGACAAGAGATTCACTTGGAGTACCACTCTTAAAGAAAGGATCCAATTGAAAAACTCCTTTCCTAAAAATATTTATGATGACACTTTATGATCTAAATAGGGACTCTGCACATACAAAACATACTCCATCGATATAAGAGGCTTGGAAAAAAAAAAGCCTTTTAACTTAACCAGGCACAGAAACTTTCTCACTAATTCTAACAGAAGTAAGGCCTGTGAGAGCCTTCTTAATCAGGAATCAGACAGCCACAGTATTCTTCATCAGCATATAAAATACACACCCTATCCTTAGAGCAATCTGGGAGATGAAAACCATGAAATCAACAGCTCCTATGTTGATATGACAAGACTTCTGTACCTCCATCCAAGGACCCACACCTACAAGTCACTTGAAAAATGGATGCCCCATGTTTGATGTGCCCATCCAAACCACTAAATAAGTCACTGGAGGTCTCCAAGGAATGGATTAGGAAGTTCTCCACATTGGTCGCATAATCAAGATTCAAAAACTTCCCTGTGAAATGGTGATGGAGATCTGCACTTCCTGTAAGACTATAATAACTATGTTTACTCATAACATGACGTCTGTGTTGTAGCAGTTTGCACTGCTGACAGTGATGCATTAATTGGCTGCCTAGGGTCAAGCACTTGGGTTGAAATCTGGGCGGTTGGCCCAGAGTCAATCTAGCTATTCATCTTCCCTCAGGGTTTGGTCAATAAATGAGGTACCTAGCTTTGATTTGGCAAATGACAGTTGGGTGAGAGAGTATCATTAAATTTAAGGGAGAATAAAAAGGAAGGAGGTAAATAAAGTCTGTAAGACAAGAGAACAAATGGGAACATCAGTGAAGGGGCAAATGGGGAGGTAATAACAGGTAGTGGTAATGTGAGAGGGAGATGGAGTGAGTATTTTGATGGTTTGTTGAATGTGTTTGATGATAGAGTGGCAGATATAGGGTGTTTTGGTCGAAGTGGTGTGCGAAGTGAGAGGGTCAGGGGGAATGATTTGGTAAACAGAGAAGAGGTAGTGAAAGCTTTGCGGAAGATGAAAGCAGGCAAGGCGGATGAGTTTAGATGGTATTGCTGTGGAATTTATTAAAAAAAGGGGTGACTGCATTGTTGATTGATTGGTGAGAATATTCAATGCATGTATGGCTCATGATGAAGTGCCTGAGGATTGGCAGAATGCATGCATAGTGCAAAGGGGATAAAGGTGAGCGTTCAAATTACAGAGGTATAAGTTTGTTGAGTATTCATGGGAAATTATATGGGAGGGTATTGATTGAGAGGGTCAAGGCATGTACAGAGCATCAGATTGGGGAAGAGCAGTGTGGTTTCAGAAGTGGTAGAGGATGTGTGGATCAGGTGTTTGCTTTGAAGAATGTATGTGAGAAATACTTAGAAAAGCAAATGGATTTGTATGTAGCATTTATGGATCTGGAGAAGGCATATGATAGAGTTGATAGAGATGCTCTGTGGAAGGTATTAAGAATATATGGTGTGAGAGGCAAGTTGTTAGAAGCAGTGAAAAGTTTTTATCGAGGATGTAAGGCATGTGTACGTGTAGGAAGAGAGGAAAGTGATTGGTTCTCAGTGAATGTAGGTTTGCGGCAGGGGTGTGTGATGTCTCCATGGTTGTTTAATTTGTTTATGGATGGGGTTGTTAGGGAGGTGAATGCAAGAGTTTTGGAAAGAGGGGCAAGTATGAAGTCTGTTGGGGATGAGAGAGCTTGGGAAGTGAGTCAGTTGTTGTTCGCTGATGATACAGCGCTGGTGGCTGATTCATGTGAGAAACTGCAGAAGCTGGTGACTGAGTTTGGTAAAGTGTGTGAAAGAAGAAAGTTAAGAGTAAATGTGAATAAGAGCAAGGTTATTAGGTACAGTAGGGTTGAGGGTCAATTCAATTGGGAGGTGAGTTTGAATGGAGAAAAACTGGAGGAAGTGAAGTGTTTTAGATATCTGGGAGTGGATCTGGCAGCGGATGGAACCATGGAAGTGGAAGTGGATCATAGGGTGGGGGAGGGGGCGAAAATTCTGGGAGCCTTGAAGAATGTGTGGAAGTCGAGAACATTATCTCGGAAAGCAAAAATGGGTATGTCTGAAGGAATAGTGGTTCCAACAATGTTGTATGGTTGCGAGGCGTGGACTATGGATAGAGTTGTGCGCAGGAGGATGGATGTGCTGGAAATGAGATGTTTGAGGACAATGTGTGGTGTGAGGTGGTTTGATCGAGTGAGTAACGTAAGGGTAAGAGAGATGTGTGGAAATAAAAAGAGCGTGGTTGAGAGAGCAGAAGAGGGTGTTTTGAAATGGTTTGGTCACATGGAGAGAATGAGTGAGGAAAGATTGACCAAGAGGATATATGTGTCGGAGGTGGAGGGAACGAGGAGAAGAGGGAGACCAAATTGGAGGTGGAAAGATGGAGTGAAAAAGATTTTGTGTGATCGGGGCCTGAACATGCAGGAGGGTGAAAGGAGGGCAAAGAATAGAGTGAATTGGAGCGATGTGGTATACCGGGGTTGACGTGCTGTCAGTGGGTTGAATCAAGGCATGTGTATGGGGGAGGGTTGGGCCATTTCTTTCGTCTGTTTCCTTGCACTACCTCGCAAACGCGGGAGACAGCGACAAACAAAAAAAAAAAATATATATATATATATATATATATATATATATATATATATATATATATTATTTTTTTTTATCAAACTATTCGCCATTTCCCGCGTTAGCGAGGTAGCGTTAAGAACAGAGGACTGGGGCCTTTGAGGGAACATCCTCACCTGGCCCCCTTCTCTGTTCCTTCTTTTGGAAAAGTAAAAAAAACGAGAGGGGAGGATTTCCAGCCCCCCGTTCTCCATATATATATATATATATATATATATATATATATATATATATATATATATATGAGACATCTCTAGAGAGAGAGAGAGAGAGAGAGAGAGAGAGAGAGAGAGAGAGAGATGGAGGGAGGGGGGGTTAGGTTAAGAAAAACAGAAAAAAATGCCTATATATACAGTTTTGGAAAGAAAAGGGTTTTTAATCTTCAAAACCTACATTTCTCTCTTATACAGTCTGCCCCACAAGCATGAGAACATACCCATATGAAGGACAAGAGTTTATAGAAAACCTGTTGGATATGACCAAACTTAAAAGCAATAATGAAACACCTTCAATGGTGATTCAGAGGTGGACTGAAATACAACTCTTCCAAGGGCAAAAGTGTGCCACAGACCCTACTTTGATTTCATCCGACAAAAGGTTATATGAAAGACAGGGGAAAAGGCCACCTTCTCACATAAAGCCCAGGTTGAGCTGACAACACTAATTCTTAATCCATGAAGAGAAATTTCTCTCTGAAAGGAGTTACAAAGTAGCAGCATGCCTAAATAAATGGTTCAGTTTCTGATGAAGTCCAAAAGATCTCAAAAGAGATACAACTACACATAAAGTTTGATGTTTTCTTCTAGATGTCTTCTAAGACTGGATGATGAAAAGGTTATTTCTAGTTGACAGTCATGTTAGCCAAAATACTAGGGTTCTGGTTTTATGTCGACTCAGATGTCATAAAAGACATGGAAGATTCTTGAGTCTGTACACCATGCCATTCTTAACCTCTCGTCCCAGAGTCCAAGGCTGAATTGAAAAGAGATTTTAATAAGATGTTGAGGGGCAAAACTACCAGGAAAACCAAGGTTAAATGCCTAAAAAAAAGACTTTAGAAAGTTTTTACTTGAGTGCAGATCAGAAGCAACCAGTCTCCATAGAGAAACATTGGCTTAGTTTATCCCAATCAGGTTACCAGGAAGGGTTGATTTGACCTAAGTACTCAGGCTGGGTTACAGAAGTGAATTATGTTAAAGAAGAACTTAAAGGGATGATAAAGTGGTACTGGTGATAAAGGTTAATGTGTACAGAAGTTTATGGACATTGGCAAGTACGGTAAAAATGAGTGAACAACTAAAGTGACTGGTATAGCAAGGTTTGGCCACACCGACCTAAAGTACTGTGACTTAAAAGTTACCTGGCATTATACTAATAGTGATCACTCTGGATGTGAACAATTAGTGAACTTTTGGAAATCTTTCATTTAATGTTGTGAATAAGGTTTTGTTTGTATTTGGCCAAGATTATTTTTGTATTCTTTTGTAAATAACTAAGTAGATTTTTTGCTTTGCTTCAATGACCTACGCAGGAATTCATTTGTGTTTTAGATTTTTTTCTGTAAGTGAGGTGAGGTGAGCCCTGTGTACTCTGCTATAGGTGCTATTTTGTTTGAGAGCAGTTTCACCTAATTACACATATTTCTCCATAAATGCTTCATTTCATCCTTACCTTACACAGTCATCATATTCACAGGCACATATACATATATGCATGCATACTTTACAATTCCAATCTCTTCTTTCACTTACACTATTCTTGATTCATTCCATTTAAGCTGTGTAACACCCTCCCAGATTCTTGGTGATAGAACAATTGCACAGCTTTCTTTCTGTCTTCCCTGATAATTTTAATTCATTCCCATCCATGCCACTGCTCCTTCCATATCCTCCCACAACTTGAACTCAACTTTTCATTTTGACTCCATACACCCTACCCAAGGATATGGGTTTACCCAATCCTAAGCACATCCAAACTATAGCCTTTCAATTTCTCAACAAGCTCCCTCTTTTCTTCTCACCACTCAACCCGGTAACGTTCAGAGCCATCACTCTCAATCATTTGTCCCTTGTATTCCTAGGCATAACTGGTGGACTCCAGTGCCACTTCTTAGCCTTCAGTGCATCACCTGACAAGCCACTGGCAGAGGCAACTCCAGCACAGTGTTCCCAGAGGTAGTGGGGCTCTCAGAATGTTCAAAAGACTACAATTTCAATACACCTCGAGTATACTGGGGGACATAGCAAAGCTAGTTTTGATAATCTACACCACAGACAAGGTGTCTGTTGCAACTCTCCTATATCTAAAACTGGAGAAAAAATTCAGAAGCAATGCACTTGTTCTGAGGACAAGAGATTCACTTGGAGTACCACTCTTAAAGAAAGGATCCAATTGAAAAACTCCTTTCCTAAAAATATTTATGATGACACTTTATGATCTAAATAGGGACTCTGCACATACAAAACATACTCCATCGATATAAGAGGCTTGGAAAAAAAAAGCCTTTTAACTTAACCAGGCACAGAAACTTTCTCACTAATTCTAACAGAAGTAAGGCCTGTGAGAGCCTTCTTAATCAGGAATCAGACAGCCACAGTATTCTTCATCAGCATATAAAATACACACCCTATCCTTAGAGCAATCTGGGAGATGAAAACCATGAAATCAACAGCTCCTATGTTGATATGACAAGACTTCTGTACCTCCATCCAAGGACCCACACCTACAAGTCACTTGAAAAATGGATGCCCCATGTTTGATGTGCCCATCCAAACCACTAAATAAGTCACTGGAGGTCTCCAAGGAATGGATTAGGAAGTTCTCCACATTGGTCGCATAATCAAGATTCAAAAACTTCCCTGTGAAATGGTGTTGGAGATCTGCACTTCCTGTAAGACTATAATAACTATGTTTACTCATAACATGACGTCTGTGTTGTAGCAGTTTGCACTGCTGACAGTGATGCATTAATTGGCTGCCTAGGGTCAAGCACTTGGGTTGAAATCTGGGCGGTTGGCCCAGAGTCAATCTAGCTATTCATCTTCCCTCAGGGTTTGGTCAATAAATGAGGTACCTAGCTTTGATTTGGCAAATGACAGTTGGGTGAGAGAGTATCATTAAATTTAAGGGAGAATAAAAAGGAAGGAGGTAAATAAAGTCTGTAAGACAAGAGAACAAATGGGAACATCAGTGAAGGGGCAAATGGGGAGGTAATAACAGGTAGTGGTAATGTGAGAGGGAGATGGAGTGAGTATTTTGATGGTTTGTTGAATGTGTTTGATGATAGAGTGGCAGATATAGGGTGTTTTGGTCGAAGTGGTGTGCGAAGTGAGAGGGTCAGGGGGAATGATTTGGTAAACAGAGAAGAGGTAGTGAAAGCTTTGCGGAAGATGAAAGCAGGCAAGGCGGATGAGTTTAGATGGTATTGCTGTGGAATTTATTAAAAAAAGGGGTGACTGCATTGTTGATTGATTGGTGAGAATATTCAATGCATGTATGGCTCATGATGAAGTGCCTGAGGATTGGCAGAATGCATGCATAGTGCAAAGGGGATAAAGGTGAGCGTTCAAATTACAGAGGTATAAGTTTGTTGAGTATTCATGGGAAATTATATGGGAGGGTATTGATTGAGAGGGTCAAGGCATGTACAGAGCATCAGATTGGGGAAGAGCAGTGTAATTCAGGATGTGTGGATCAGGTGTTTGCTTTGAAGAATGTATGAGAAATACTTAGAAAAACAGATTGGTTCCCAGTGAATGTTGGTTTGCGGCAGGGGTGCATGATTCTCCATGGTTGTTTAATTTGTTTGTGGATGGGGTTGTTAGGGAGGTGAGTGCAAGAGTTTTGGAGAGAGGGGCAAGTATGCAGTCTGTTTTTGATGATGGCTTGGGAAGTGTCAGTTGTTTGCTGATGATACAGCGCTGGTGGCTGATTCGGGTGAGAAACTGCAGAAGTTGAAGACTGAGTTTGGTAAAGTGTAAGAAAGAAGAAAGCTGAGAGTAAATGTGGATAAGAGCAAGGTCATTAGGTTCAGAAAGGTTGAGGTACAAGTAAATTGGGAGGTTACTTTGAATGGAGAAAAACTGGAGAAGTGAAGTGATTTATATATCTGGGAGTGGATTTGGCAGCGGATGGAATCATGGAAGTGGAAGTGAGTCACAGGGTGGGGGAGGGGGCAAAGGTTCTGGGAGCGTTGGAGAATGTGTGGAAGGCAAGAACGTTATCTCGAAGAGCAAAAATGGGTATGTTTGAAGGAATAGTGGTTCCAACAATGTTATATGGTTGTGAGGCATGGGCTATAGATAGGGTTGTGCAGAGGAAGGTGGATGTGCTGGAAATGAAATGTATGAGGACAATATGTGGTATGAGGTGGTTTGATTAAGTAATGAAAGGGAAAGAGAGATGTGTGGAAATAAGAGTGTGGTTGAGAGAGCAGAAGAGGGTGTTTTGAAATGGTTTGGACATATGGAAAGAATGAGTGAGGAAAGACTGACAAAGTGAATATATGTATCAGAGGTGAAGGGAACAAGGAGAAGTGGGAGACCAAATTGGAGGTGGAAGGATGGTGTGAAAAAGATTTTGAGTGATCAGGGCCTGAACATACAAGAGGGTGAGAGGCATGCATGGAAGAGAGTGAACTGGAACGACGTGGAATACCGGGGTTGATGGACTGTTCAATGGACTGAACCAGGGCATGTAAAGCATCTGGGGTAAACCATGGAAAGGTCTGTGAAGCCTGGACGTGGATAGAAAGCTGTGGTTTCAGTGCATTACACATGACAGCTAGAGACTGTCATGTGTAAAATAGCTTAAAGAATGGATTAAAACCCAAAATTTCGATTTGCTTTTATAAACAAAAAAAAAGAACAAAAAGTCAGAGATTGCACCACTTTTGGAAGGTGCGAGTTATGTAAATAACCCCAAAGAAGCTGTCAAATGTTAATAAACCACTATAACCAAGTGTTTAGTACAAGAAAGAATAATGACACTGATAAGAAATAATTACTTGTTATGAGAAACACTCACTTACTGAAACAAACTTATCAGAGAGACATAAATAAAGCAGTCGTTCAAGTCGTAGAAAACTCAGCATCAGGGACAAGTGAAATTCCATTTACCTTTCTAAACAAAAGAATGAAGACTAGTAAAACACAGGTTTAGAATTATTGCGTCAAACCCAAGTGAAAACCCAGACATCCAGGGGGAGCAAAATATTTTGTGTTCCCAGAAGTCCCATATAATGTCAGTAATGCCATTGATTTTTCCTTAACACTGTTTTGATAATCTTATTCTAAAGTTAAAGTATATTCATTCTTTTGTTATGCATTATGTCATACTCCAGTTAGTTTGTAAATTTCTTTTTATTTATAGTCATTATGAATTATCTTCCTTCTTCATGCTGCGATGAGCTCTCTCTAGTTTACTTATTGTACTTAGTTTTCCTTTTGACTCTTATATGGCTTTTATAATGTGTTTATTAAGTGAGAATTTTATTTCTTCTAGTAGGGGGAGGAATTCTTAAGACATGCAAGGGATTTGGGCATTTGTTTATGACAGGGATGTTGCAATGTCATTGTAATACAAGCTGGATGTAACATTCCAGCCACATATTTTGTGACCGCACAATTTTTGATATTCATAATGATAACAGATTGTATCCCTCGACTTTGTATTTTATATTCTGCAGTGTAATTTCATGGCATGAGGTTACATCTTTGTTATATACAGAATTTATGGGATGGTCTTGATTAGGGTCTCAGCTGTTCATAACATCTCAGCTAAAAAAAATCAAAGATTTGGGAATTATTGTAAGTGAAAAGCTTGAACTTAAACAACACATTGACAAGATAGTGCTTTCAATCTATATAATAGGTGAAATGAGTTTGAGGGCATCTGCAACAAGAGATAGAAAGTAAATGAGAGAGAATACAGAAACACTTCACAAGTAAAATCTATAATCCAGAGCATATGAAATACCATGAAAGATTAAAAAACTAGGGCTATACTGTCTAGAATGTCAGAAATACCTAATTACCTATTTGTACTGTATGGGGAGAAGGGGGCCCTATCACTTGAATACTATGATAAAATTTCTTAAATTCATGTACATATACTGTATGTATTAACCAAGTCCTCAGTCAATTTATTCCATTCATCCCGCACTTTTCTAAAAAATACAATTACTTTACATCTCTATTTACAAAATTTAATCCTTATGCCTCTTAAAGAAGTGTCCATCTTCTCAATATCTTTTAAAATCTTAAAGATTGTGATTAGGTCACCCTTTATTCTTCTCTCTTCCAGGTTGAGTAAATTAAAAATATCCAGCCTTTCCTTGTAGCTTAGCTCTCTTAATGCTAGTGTTATCTTTGCAGCCCTACTTTGGACCTTCTATATGAGCACTTTGCACTTCTTTAGGCACGATGACCAAACCTGAGAAGCATATTGTAGTCTTAGCCTTACATATGATATGAATAGCTTGCTAACTATTTCCTCATCCATATACTTGAAAGATATTATGATATTTCTCAGTAGACAGTTTGTCACTTTAACTTTTCTCCTAATATGGGACTCTGGTAAAAGATGTGGGACAATGATGACTCCCAAGTCCTTCTAAAGATTATTTCCTGCTCGGTAATAATCTGTCCCATCCCCATTACTTCACATTTACTCAGGTCTAATTTCATCAAATGGAGTCTGTTTAGGTCCTCTTGTCAGTGCAATCCTCCTTGCTTTTCTCTTTCATCATGACTTTTTCATCATCTGCAAACATACTTTGGTATGAGTCCATACCATCAGGCAAGTCATTAATATATATCAAGGAGAGTAACAATCTCAGAATCAAACCTTGTGAGACTCTGCTGGGCACCTCAACCCATTTGGAAAAGGCTCCTGTAACATGAGTCCTTTGTTCCCTTTCACCGAGATAATCCATCCATAGCATGACTTTCTTCCTTATTCATGGTGATCTACCTTCTAAATCAGCCTCCTGAGGTACAGTGTCAAATGCCTTCTAAAGACAGTTCACCCAACCTTCCCTTTTGTCAAGGCCTGAGCTCACTCTCTTGTAAAACTCTAAGAGGTTACACCTGACCTCTTTTCCCTACAACCATACTATGTATCATTTAGGAAACTTCTCCTTCGTAGAAAGTCATCTACTTGCCTGCTAATAATCTTTTCCAGAACCTCACACACTATGCCTATCACTGAAACTGGTCTGTAGTTCAACGCCCGGTTTCCTCTCTTAAATGTGTTTGCCCTTTTCCATCCACATGTCAATACGCCTCTCTCAAGTGACATCTTGAACAGTATTTCAGCAGTTTATCTAGCCTATTTGCACACATGATGAAAGTTCATCAGGAACATAAGCCTTGTATGGGTCAAGTACTTTTAGTGTTCTGTTACCATTTTTTCTAGATATCTCAGTGACTTCCAAAACCCCCTCCCCACTTCCATCTCTGAGGTGTTGGATTTATTGTGTTCCACTTTTGAACTTGTTATTCAGTTCCTCATATATCCTTACAACATCCTCTACAAATTTTCTCTCTAAATCTCTTAGTCTTATTAGCAGCTTGTTAACTCACAACTGACTTTTAACAAATTAATGGAAAAGTTTTGGAATTTCACCTACCTTGCTTATAATATTTTTTTAAAAGTTTCTTTGTTTCTCTTTTTTCAACCTGTTGTACTCATTCTGTGCTCTCTTATCCCTTGCCAATGCTGGCAAGGTATGATGCTTTATGACATCATTTATTGAACCATTCCTTCTTCCTTCTTAACAATCCCTCTATATTAGAGGCTTGAGGCACCCATGCCTCAACTTCATTGCAAATTTCAAAGAACCTCTTAACACAAAGCCCTGGTTTAAAATTACTGAGTTCCATTTTCCAATCTACACCACCGTAGAAATTAATGAGGTATTGTAGGTTCTGCGGTTATATCTCCTTCCTATTTACTGTCTCACCTCTTCTCTTTTATTGTCTTCTTTCACCACATACTGAAACTTGAGCATTATGCAATTACTTCTTCCAGTGGGTATATTGTATTGTATGTTCTCATTATCCATGCTAGTATGAGTGAAGATAAGATCTAGTAATAACAGTGCAACAATTCCTCTCATCCTAGTATGCTCCTTGACATGTTGGTATAGGAACTTTTCCTGTGCACGCTCTAAAAACCTGTGTCTCCATACTCCCTATCACCATGGGAATGCATAATTCTCTGGTCTGTCTCTTTATAACTGAAAATCCCACTTTCACTACTTTATCATCTCTAAAGAGTGAGTGTTTCACTACTTTATGTACCATCATGACTGCTCTTTCACTGTTATTGTTGTATATTCATTAGACTTTTTTGCAATTCTTTAGAGGAGGATATAATAATAACATCATTATGCTCTTCTTCCCTACAGTTACTATTCCCATTATGTACTGTCTGAATGGGCCATCTTCTATTATTTCTTGATAGTTCATGCTCTCTTTTATTAGGAAGGCCAATCCAACCCCTTCCTTATCTCTTTTCTTTTTTGCTATCATGTCCCCCTTTCGGCAGAACAGGTAAGAGCAAACATTTGAAGTCTAGTTCCTTAACATTAACTATTAAACCATCAACATCTGAATACATAACTTTCAGTATGACCTTACCATCTCCTATCACTCTTGCCCTCTCAGTAGTTCTAGCAAGGTTGCTCCATCCTCTTACATGTGGAATCTCCAGGTTTTTCTCTTCTGACAGAAGTTTTTGCTTTTCTCCCTCTCTTCCTTACTTCTGTCACACCTGATAAACATCCCACTGAATCCACTATGCTCTTAAGATTCTTTGCCTTTCTAAGTACTTCCTGACTTAATGACTCCAAGTCAAACATAACCACAACTGGTTACCCCTTACATCTTCACTATATCCTTTTCTTTTTAAGATAAGCCTGGCACCATATAGAATGCTAATAAAACAATATTTTAATCCTGATAACAGCCAAACAAGGAAGATAAAACAATCATTCAGTCAAAATAATTCTTCAAAATATGCCAGAAAAGATTTCATATCAAGATACATGACTGTCTAGCAAGGAAGTTGGAGCAATTATTTAATTCAATACCTGGAGAAATAGGAAATATGAATGAAATGACCAAAGAAACATTCAACAGAAGATTAAAATCATTCGTAAAGGCAATATCTGTTGAACCTAGAAAAGACAACTACACCAGAGGAGCAGCAGTCAAAAAAAAAAATATCAATAAAACAAGCAAAACATATAAAACATGTAAAGGGAAGAGGAGAGGCAGTCAAGAAAAATATCATTCAATAACTGTATGACCTTTGTACCCAAATGAAAGTATCAACAAAGAGTTCTGAACACTATTGAATGAATGTGGCTGTACAAATGTCTGAACCGTTTTCTTGTTTTAATTTTTCATGTGTATGGTTGATGAGTGAGAATACATGTATAACGACTATACCACATGCATATGTTTCTCTTACACTCAGCTTCCCCAACTGTCATGGCATCGACTGAAGGGATCCCAGATAAGTCACAGGTGATGGTTTATAATCCTTCAGAGGGAGGGATTTGTAATCAAGTTTATATGTAGGTATGAGAGACAGATTTAAGTGCTGCACTATTCAAAGAATCCTCATTAACAAATGTAATTAACAATGTAAAGTAGGCATTCCCTTTCTCATCCTTGAAAGAACAATATTATGATACCAAAGACCTTGGGAAAGTGGTGGGAGAATAGACAACAGCAGTATGCTTCTTTCTTCATTCAATTATATCATTCAAGTTTCTTAAATCTTTTATATCAATTGCAAGTACAAATCTTTTCTCAGAATTCTAGTCCACACTAACACCTCTAAACAAGATTTTATTTCCCTCTTTCACCTGATTCAAGATAGAATTCTACTTCACTCCATTTTCATCCATGATTCATTTCCTATTTGTCATTCCCTTCATCTAGTAGTTATGAATCTATTCACCTGAACTCACCTTCAGTAACATGAAATATGCATTTTCCATTTCAGTATTTATGCTTTTTTTTCCTACTTGATCACCATTTCCTAAGTCAGCAAGATAGTGCTAGGAATAGAAAAAGAAAGGCCACATCCTGTCACATCCACTCTTTAGCTGTCATTATAATGCATTGAAACCATAGCTACCTATCCTCATTCATGCCCCACAGACCTTTCCATGGTTTAACCCAGATGCTTTACATGCCCTGGTTCAGGCCATTTCTCAACCTTTCCTCATTGATTCTCTCCATATGTCCAAACCATTTCAACATATCCTCTTCTGCTCTCTCAATCACACTCTCTTTATTACCACAAACTTCTCTCACCCTTTCAATACTAACTCAGTCAAACCACCTCACACCATAGACTGTCCTTAAAAGTTTCATTTCCAACACATCTAACCTCCTCTGCACAGCCATAACTATAGCCTATGCCTCATGTCCACATAATATTGTTGGGATATTCCTTTAAACATACCCATTTTTGCCCCCTGATAATGTTCTCACTTTTCACACATTCTTTAGTGCTCCCAGAACCTTCATCCTTCCCCACCCTATGACTCACTTCTGCTTCCATTGTTCTAACTGCTTCCATGTCCACTCCCAGATATCTAAAACACTTCACTTCCTCATTTTTTCTCCATTCAAAGTCACACCCCTACTAACCTGTTCCTTAACACTGCTAAACCTAAAAACCTTACTTTTATTCACATTCACTCTCAACTTTCATATTTCATACACTCTTCCAAACTTCTGCAGTTTCTAATTCAAATCTGCCACCATTGCTGTATCATTAGCAAGCAACAAATGACTCAGCTCCTTGGCCATCTCATCCCCCACAGACAGTATATTCGCCCCTCTCTCTAAGACTTGCATTTACCTCCCTTAACACCCTATCCATAAACAAACTGAGCAACCATGGTGATATCACACACCCCTGCAACAGACCACCTATCTACAACAATTTCTCTAAACATACCTTAACAACCTCTGTTTGAATTTGCATATCACAAATATGAGTTAGTTCCTTTCTTCTATGTGGCATAAAATAACATACAGGAAAAAGTCCTGATATTATAGTAAAACTTTCACAGATTTCATCATCAGTTTCTATTTGTCCTCATACTTAAGGAAGTCATTTAGGTATGTGATCACATTCTTTCTCAAACTCACATTGTAAACTTGGTCCTTTCTTCTGAAAATACATGCTAACGTTAATATTACCCCTTCCATTGTTACTAAAGTAAACAATACTCTAATGGTAACAGAATCATATAAGCAACATAGATTAAAATGCTAATTTTTTCCTTCCACTAAGCAAACAGTATTTGATTCATCCTCTTAAACACATGCTTGCCTTTCCCGCCTAAGCGAGGTAATATCAAAAACAGATCCCTCAATTGGATAAATCACTGCTTTATTGCCTCTTCTATTCCTACATTTTGAAAGCAATACTAAAGGAGGGAGGGATTCCCAGCCCCCTGCTCTTTCCATTTAGTGACATGCAGGAGATACATACGTAATATTCTTCCTTCCTTGTCCCCAGGGATAAATTGAAAATATGCTATATAAAAGTGCAAACACTCACCTTGCTACAGGATGTAAGAAGTGAAGACAGGTGCAGTGAACCCCCAGTACTGGTACTAGTAGTAAGAACAGGTGGAGGAGACTTGCTATTTGTACATTTGCTAGAGGATGACCCTTGAGTTTTTGAGTGAGACAACTTGGGGATCTTAGCCTGGGGACCTCCAGATGTCTTAGAGCTAAGAGAGTGCTTGCGAGGAGTAGCACGTGGGGCACTTGGGCTGAAGAATCGCAGGACTGATGACAGTGGAAGGCATGACGGTTGTTGCGTTTCTTGAACAGCTTCTGTTGCTGGATCTGTAATAGTCTCTGATAAGAAAGAAAAAGATGTTGTGTTTTTGTTAATATCAGCTTTATCTGCATTATCAGCTAACTCAATGCAGCACTGCATTTCCTCAGCTTCTGCAAAAAGCTATCATAATGCATATCCAATGTTCTATATCTATTTCAAAAATGCAAATTCCTACAGGGTTTGTATAATAAAGCAATGAAAATGGCATCTAGAAACCTTCATAACCATCCTTGTACAAAAATAGCATGTACACCATTCACTGGGAGAAAAGTATGTAGTCAACATAAAGTATAAACTAAATCCACAAAGTCTTCCTTGCAATTATCAAGCACGGCAGCACATGCAAAAACTTTCCTAACCATTATAAGGACAATGCATATCTAATGAAAATCCCATGTCATACATCCATAGCATACAAAATGCAGAGAATATCATATGACTGTAGTTTTTACTTACATGAAGCAGTTTCTGCCTTCTTGTACAATAAGATCAAAATGAGCAAATGTTGAGATTTCCAAGCTGATGAAGCAACCCAACTAAAATAAGAAAACATGTGAATAGGAAGGGAATGGATGCAATAACAGATATAGAAGAGTTCAAAGATGTAACAGACAACTGGAGCAGCAGTAAGGTTGTGACTATACAGAACACTAATGCAAAAATATAGTTACAAAAAAATAATTCATATGAAAATGCCTTTAATGATAATAATGAGTAAATATATTATGCCACATCAATTCATCATGACTATTCTTACTTTAAAGGTAAATGAAATAAAATACAACCCAAACATTTGGTTTATCACTAAACCCCATTACTCTACCATGCTCTCTCCCCAGAGTACAAATTTCCGAACTTCATATCATCAAAACATGCCTGATGTCTTTAAACAAGGCAGGGTGGCTCAGCAAAACCTTTCATGATCTTCTGGCTACTTCTACTTTAGCAAAGTCGCTTCCATTGCGCAGCCTTCCCATTAGACCATTGGCTTTCCTTCTAAACTTCTCCCTTTCCCACTCTTTTCATATATGAATGCCATATTAATCAACTACTATACTCTTTCCATGATTCTGCAACTTCCTTTAATTTTTTCAACTGTCACTCTACACAGCAGTGTGAAAGTTTTAAAAGAAAAGCACAGCCAAAGCCTCTTTTGAATGCATGAGCATGATACAGGCAAGGGGGAAAGGGGGGATGGATGATAACAGGTAGTGAAGAAGTGAGGTGGAGATGGAGTGAGTATTTTGAAGGTTTGTTGAACGTGTTTGATGATAAGAGTGGCATATGTAGGGTGTTTTGGTCGGGATGGTGTGTGAAGTGAAAGGGACAGGGAGAATGGTTTGGTTAACAGAGAGAAGGTGGTGACACCCTTGCAGAAGATAAAATCCAGCAAGGTGGCAAGTTTGGATGGGAATGTATGTTGAATTTATTAAGAAATGGGGTGACTGTATTGTTGACTGGTTAGTCGAGATACTCAATGAATGTATGGATCATGGTGAAGTGCCTGAGGATTGGCAAAATGTATGTATAGTGCCATTGTACAAAGGCGAAGGGCATAAAAGTGAGTGTTCAAACTACAGAGGCATAAGTTTCTTGAGTATTTTTGGAAAATTGTATGGGAGGGTATTCACTGAGAGGGTGAAGGCATGTACAGATCATCAAATTGGGGAGGAGCAGAGTAGTTTCAGAAGTGGTAAAGGATATGTGGGTCAAGTGTTTGCTTTGAGAATGTGTGTGAGAAATATTTAGGAAAACAGATGGATTTGTATGTGGCATTTATAGATCGAGTGAAGGCATATGATGGATTTGTATGTGGCATTTATAGATCGGGAGAAGGCATATGATGGATTTGTATGTGGCATTTATGGATCTGGAGAAGGCATATGATAGGGTTGACAGAGATGCTTTGTGGAAGGTCTTAAGAGTATATGGTGTGGGAGGTAAGTTGCTAAAGCAGTGCATGCATCCTGCCAATCCTTAGGCACTTCATCATGAGCCATACATACATTGAATATCCTCACCAACCAGTTAACAACACAGTCATCCCCTTTTTTTAATAAATTCCACTGCAATAACATCCAAACCCACTGCCTTGCTGGTTTTCATCTCCAACAAAGCTTTCACTACCTCTTCTCTGTATATCAAGCCATTCTCCCTGACCCTCTCACTTCGCACACCACCACGACCAAAACACCCCACATCTGCCACTCTATCATCTAACACATTCAACAAACCTTCAAAATACTCACTCCATCTCCTTCTCACATCACCACTACTTGTTATGACCTCCCCATTAGCCCCCATCACCAATGTTCCTATTTGTTCTCTTGTCTTACACATTTATATTTATTTTTTTTATTTTGCTTTGTCGCTGTCTCCTGCGCTTGCCAGGTAGCGCAAGGAAACAGACGAAAGAAATGGCCCAACCCACCCCCATACACATGTATATACATACACGTCCACACACGCAAATATACATACCTATACATCTCAATGTACACATATATATACACACACAGACACATACATATATGCCCATGCACACAATTCACACTGTCTGCCTTTATTCATTCCCATCACCACCTCGCTACACATGGAATACCATCCCCCTCCCCCCTCATGTGTGCAAGGTAGCGCTAGGAAAAGACAACAAAGGCCTCATTCGTTCACACTCAGTCTCTAGCTGTCATGCAATAATGCCCGAAACCACAGCTCCCTTTCCACATCCAGGCCCCACACAACTTTCCATGGTTTACCCCAGACGCTTCACATGCCCTGATTCAATCCACTGACAGCACGTCAACCCCGGTATACCACATCGATCCAATTCACTCTATTCCTTGCCCGCCTTTCACCCTCCTGCATGTTCAGGCCCCAATCACTCAAAATCTTTTTGACTCCATCTTTCCACCTCCAATTTGGTCTCCCACTTCTCCTCGTTCCCTCCACCTCCGACACATATATCCTCTTGGTCAATCTTTCCTCACTCATTCTCTCCATGTGACCAAACCATTTCAAAACACCCTCTTCTGCTCTCTCAACCACACTCTTTTTATTTCCACACATCTCTCTTACCCTTACGTTACTCACTCGATCAAACCACCTCACACCACACATTGTCCTCAAACATCTCATTTCCAGCACATTCACCCTCCTGTGCACAGCTCTATCCATAGCCCATGCCTCGCAACCATACAACATTGTTGGAACCACTATTCCTTCAAACATACCCATTTTTGCTTTCCGAGATAATGTTCTCGACTTCCACACATTCTTCAAGGCTCCCAGAATTTTTGCCCCCTCCCCCACCCTATGATTCACTTCCGCTTCCATGGTTCCATCCGTTGCCAGATCCACTCCCAGATATATATATATATATATATGTATATATATATATATATGTATATATGTATATATATATATATATATATATATATATATATATATATATATATATATATATATATATATATATATATATATATTTTAGATATCTGGGAGTGGATCTGGCAGTGGATGGAACCATGGAAGCGGAAGTGGATCATAGGGTGGGGGAGGGGGCGAAAATCCTGGGAGCCTTGAAGAATGTGTGGAAGTCGAGAACATTATCTAGGAAAGCAAAAATGGGTATGTTTGAAGGAATAGTGGTTTCAACAATGTTGTATGGTTGCGAGGCGTGGGCTATGGATAGAGTTGTGCGCAGGAGGATGGATGTGCTGGAAATGAGATGTTTGAGGACAATGTGTGGTGTGAGGTGGTTTGATCGAGTAAGTAATGTAAGGGTAAGAGAGATGTGTGGAAATAAAAAGAGTGTGGTTGAGAGAGCAGAAGAGGGTGTTTTGAAATGGTTTGGGCACATGGAGAGAATGAGTAAGGAAAGATTGACCAAGAGGAGATATGTGTCGGAGGTGGAGGGAACGAGGAGAAGTGGGAGACCAAATTGGAGGTGGAAAGATGGAGTGAAAAAGATTTTGTGTGATCGGGGCCTGAACATGCAGGAGGGTGAAAGGAGGGCAAGGAATAGAGTGAATTGGATCAATGTGGTATACCGGGGTTGACGTGCTGTCAGTGGATTGAATCAGGGCATGTGAAGCGTCTGGGGTAAACCATGGAAAGCTGTGTAGGTATGTATATTTGCGTGTGTGGACGTATGTATGTACATGTGTATGGGGGTGGGTTGGGCCATTTCTTTCGTCTGTTTTCTTACGCTATCTCGCAAACGCGGGAGACAGCGACAAAGAAAAAAAATATATATATATATATATATTTTCTTTTTTTTTTTTTTTAGGTGGAAGGATGCTTAACTTGCCCTGGCTGAGTCCATCAACAACATGTCGACCTCTGTGAACCAATTCATTCCAATTCAATCTATTCTATACAAGCCTATCACTTTCCCACATGTTCAGGCCCCAATGGCTCAAAATCTTTCTACTCTATCCTTCCATACCAATTTACTCTCCTTACTCTCTTTGTTCCCTCCACTTCTGACAAATATATCCTCTCTCTCTATCTATCATCTATTACCTTGACACTTACCATTTCCAAAGTCTCTAAATATCTCCTCAACTCCCATATCCCTAAACACCTCAAAAATCATAGTCTTCTCTATTCTCTCTGGTCACCAGTATGATTTCCATATGGCGAGATCCACTGGTGATATTCTTTCCTATCTCACTACTGTTTGGTCATCATCCCTGAAAGATTTTGGGGAGTCATGTGTAGTTGCACTTGACATATGTAAGGCTTTTGACAGGGTGTGGCATTGGGGCCTCATTTCTAAGCTCCCCTCTTTTGGTTTCCTTCCCTCACATTGCTCCTTCATATCTAGCTTCCTCTCAGGCCAATCTATCTCTGTGGTTGTTGATGGATCAGCCTCCCCCCTTTTCTCCATCAACAGCAGTGTCCTTCAAGGTTCTGTCCCGTCAATTACACTTTTTCTCCTTTTTTTTTTCAATGATTTCCTCTCCTCCACAAAATATCCAATGTACTCATACACTGACAACTTAACACTGCATTCATCCACATCCCCCAATTCAGCACCCTCCTCTCTCTTTCAATCTGCATCTCGTCTTGACACAGCTTCCTCAATAAACTCAGACTTAGAGAGGATACCTCAGAGGAGTAGACAAAATCTTAAGTTTAATGCTTATACGACCCAATTTCTACCCATATCTCCATCAAAAACTCCTCACAACTCCTGTCTTTCCTCTGACAGTTCTATAATTCCACCTCTTGACTCAATTAATATAATCGGTATTACTGTAACATCCACTTTTTCTAGGAAACCCCACATTACAGGAACAATTAAGTCTGCCTCTAAGAAACCAGATGTCCTGTTTTGATGTCAAATCTTCCTCTCTTCTGAACAGTTGCTCCATCTATACAAGGGATTGATTCATCCTTGTGTGGAGTACTGCTCTCACATTTGGGGTAGTTCTAACTCTGTATGCTTACTTGACAGAGTTGAGTCAAAAGCAATCTGACTTATAAACTATACCAGGATAACTTCCAAACTTGATCCCTTTGCCCAACGCCATAATGTTGGTTAACTTTCCCTCTTCTAGGTATTACTTTGGTTTCTGCTCTCAAGAGCTGACTGCTTGTGTGCCCCCACCACTAGCTAGAAGTTTTAATACTTGGCAAGCTGCTGTGTCACATGATTACTGTGTGGCCATTGGCAGCTCAAGGGTTGGCCATTTTGGTACCTGCTTCTTTTCCTACACATCGAAGCTTTGGAACTCTCTACCTTCTCATGTTTTTCCCAATAACTGTGAACTGGCACATTTCAAAAGATAGGTTTTCACTTCCTCCAAAATTCCTGAATATTTTTCCCTTGTCTTTTTTTTCCCTTTTCATAATTCTCTCTATATTTCAATAAACGGGCCGGCCTTGATATGAACTTTTGTCCGTGACTGGAGCTTTAAAAAAACTCATGTTGTCCGAAGTCCAAACCATTTCAGCACAGACTCTTTAGCTCTTTCAACTGCATTCTTTTAATTACCACACCTCTCCCTTACCTTTCATTATTTAATCAAACCACCTCAGACCACATACTGTCCTCAAACATTTAATTTCCAACACACCCATCCTCCTCCAAATGTTCTTATGTATAGCTGATGCCTCGCACCCATATACTATTGTTGGGACTACTATTCCTTCACACATACCCATTTTTGCCCTTCCAAACAATGATCTCTCTTTTTAAACATTCCTCAGTATTCTTCTACCCTATGGTTCACTTCTGCTTCCATGGTTCTATTCGCTAACAGCTATCTAAAACAATTCACTTTCTCCAATTTTTCTACACCCAAACTCACACCCCAACTAACCTGTCCCTCAACTCTGCTAAACCTAATAACCTTGCTCTTATTCATATCTACCCTCAATACACACCCTTCCAGTCCCACTTACCAACTTCTACGGTTTCACACTTGAATCTGCCACCAGTACTAATTCATCAGCAAACAACTTCCCTGGTCCCCTCACCCCCTACAGACTGCAAACTCACCCTTCTCTCCAAGACTCTTGCATTTACCTCCCTCACTATTCCATCTATAAACAAACTAAACAACTATGGTGACATCACACCTTCCCACCACAGATCAACCTCCACTTGGAAACATTCACTCTCCTCTCTTCCTACTTGTACTCAGGCCTTACACGTCTAATAAAAACTTCTTGCTGCTTGTAGGAGTTTTCCTCCCATAACGTATATTCTTAAGAACTTTCACAAATATGCTTTCTCCACATCCATAAATGCACCATACAAATCCATCCATTTCCCTGAGAATTTCACATGCATTCCCCTAAGTATTTCCCACACACATTCTTCAAAGCAAATATCTGATCCATACATCCTTTACCACTTCTGAAACCACATGGTTCCTCCCAATCTGATGTTCTATACATGCCTTCACTCTCTCAATCACTGCCCTCCTTTATGTTATGGCACTATATATGCATTTTGCCATTCCTCAGGCACATTACCATGGTCTACACATACACCAAAAATCCTAACTATCAAACCAGCAACACAGCCACCCCATTTTGCCTACTGCTTTCCTAATTCTACAAATTTCATATCCTTCTTCGACTATCTAATCTCCCACCATAACACTGTAACATCCTCTCATCGGCAAGCTAGGATCCTCTACCTTGGGGATTTCAACATTCACCATAGGAAATGGTTGAATTCCTCTCATATGGATGGTGGAGCAAGTGAAGCTCTTACTTT
Source organism: Panulirus ornatus (assembly GCF_036320965.1). Taxonomy (NCBI): domain Eukaryota; kingdom Metazoa; phylum Arthropoda; class Malacostraca; order Decapoda; family Palinuridae; genus Panulirus; species Panulirus ornatus. The sequence goes on from NC_092224.1 coordinate 91,725,075, forward strand.
CTCCATTCTAATTGATTTAGAGAAAATTGTCTCCCACCCTACCCATATTCCTGATTGCTGTGACCATTCTCCCAATATTCTGGATTTGTTTTTCATCTCTAGTCCATCCCACTGTAAATACACAATATCACTCTTAATTAGTTCACCTGATCACATTCTCATAAATGTATGTAGTCTAATGACAGCAGCTCCTTCTAAGCCTAAATACTGGCACCTGAACAAAGCTGACTGGAATAACTTACATACTTCTTTTCTAACTTTCCTTAGATAAATTAGTCTCTTATGTAATAATGCTTCTGTCTCTGCCAAATGCATAGCAGAGGATATTCTTGTGGGAATGAAAGCATTTATCCCCTCTTCCTCCACAACGACTTCATCCAATCCATGGTTCAATCATTCCTGTTCTGAGACCATTCAGACAAAGGATCAGGCATATCAGGCTTAGAAAAACTCTCCTTCCTCTGGCTCCCATTTAGCTTTTATCACTGCCCATCATTGCTGCAAGCACATTATCTGTGAAGCGAAGTGTCCCTTTATTCAAAGGAAGTGTGATAACCTCTCCTCGTCATCCAATGATAGGTCTTTTTGGTCTTTAGCTTAGAGCATCTCTAAAAACTTCTGTCACCATACCATTCCTTCACTTTTCTGTTCTTATGTTATGAAAACTCTCCTACAGACACACTAACTCTCTTTGGTTCCTGTTTCTCCTCTAATTCCACCTTGGAAGACTTTAACATTCCTACACCCCCTATGCCTCCTCCTGTAATCTCTCTTCAGACAATATAAAAAGCGCTTCTTTGTCTGGACACAAGCAAGGTTTATGGTCCTGATGGCATTCATCCCCATGTACTGAAAGAGCGTGCCTCTGAACTTGCACCTATGCTTGTTCGTCTTCCGTTTCTGCTTAAAAACCAAAACTTTTCCTTCTCCTTGGAAACATGCATTGATACATCCCATCCATAAGAAGGGTGACTGTTCTGACCCCTCTAACTATTGTTCTATTGCTTTGACATCTACCATTTCCAAAGTCTGTGAATCCCTCCTCAACTCCCATATCCTTGAACACTGAAAAACCATAGTCTTCTCTCTGATCACCAGTATGACTTTCATAAAGCGATATCCACTTGTGATATTCTTTCCTATCTTACTAATGTCCGTCTGGTCATCGTCCCTGAAAGATTTTGGAGAGTCATGTGTAGTTGCCCTTGACATATCTAAGGCTTTTGACATGATGTGGCATCAAAGTCTCATCTCTAAGCTCACCTCTTTTGGCTTCCCTCCTTCATATCTAGCTTCCTCTCCAGCCGATCTATCTCTCTGGTTGTTGATGGATCAGCCTCCTCCCTTTATTCCATCAACAGCAGTGTCCCTCAAGGTTCTGTCCTGTCCCTTACAATTTTTTCTCCTTTTTTTCAACAATTTCCTCTCTTCTATAAATAATCCAATGCACTCATACGTTGACAACTCAACACTGCATTCATCCATATCATTCAATTCTGCTCCCTCTTCCCTCTCTCGATCTGCATCATGTCTTGACACAGCATCCTCAATAAAATCAAGACTTGGACAGGATATCTCACTGGGGTAGACAAAATCTTGTAAAGCTTAATGCCTCCAGGTTCCAATTTCTACTCATCTCTCTACTGAAAACTCCTCATAACTCTCGTCTCTCCTCTGATGGTTCTGTAATTCCACCTCTTAACTCAAGAAAGATAGTATTATTGTAACATCCACTCTTTCTTGGAAACCCCACATTGCAGGAATAGTCTGCCTCTATGAAACTGGGTTTCTTGTTTAGATATCAAAACTTCTGAACAGTTGCTCCATTTATACAAGGGATTAATTCATCCTTGTATGGAGTACTGCTCTCACATTTGGGGTGACTCAAGCTCTGTATGCTTACTTGACAGAATTGAGTTGAAAGTGTCCTAACTTATAAACTGTCCCAGGCTAACTTCCAAACTTGACCCCCCTTAACCTACGCCACAATGTTGGTTCACTTTTCCTCTTCAATAGATTTTACTTTCGTTATTGCTCTCAAGAGTTGGCTGCCTGTGTGCCCCCACCACTACCTAGAACACGCAGTACTCAGTAAGCTGTTGCATCCCATGATTATTGTGTTGCCATCAGCAACTCAAGGGTGAGCCATTTTGATACCTGCTTCTTTCCCTACATGTCAAACCTTTGGAACTCTACCTTCTCATGTTTTTCTCAATAACTATGACCTGGCACATGTCAAAAGACAGGTTTTTCACTTCAACAAAAATTTGCAAATACTTTCCCTTGTCTTTTCTTTTTCCATTTCATAATTTTCTATATTCAATTAAGGCCTGGCCTTGATGTGGACTTTTGTCCATGATTGGAGCCTTCAAAACGAAGAAAAAAATCATACACAAGTTCAAAACTAGATCATGCCCCTCAACTCAGGTCACTTCACCTAAAGAACCACAAAGAACTAACAGAGAAGGCCCACAGGAGGGCAATAAAGATAGTACCAGACATAAAATAGCTAAGCTACAAGGAAAGGCTAATGGCTTAAAAATTGCCAACCTTTGAGAGTTTATAAAACAGTGACGACATGGACAATGAACAGTTCTTTAAAAGATTTAGGGATAGAGCAACTGGAGAACACAGCATGAAATAAAGCAGGAAACTGAATAAAAAAGATGTTAAGAAGTACTTTCATAGTATAAGAGTGGTGGATGAATGGAAAAGAATGACTACTGACAAGGTTAATTCAAACAGCATACATAAACTTCAGAAGTTGCATGATAACAGAGAATGTTCAAGAGATGGGGCCCTATGAGTGTAAAACCCCCTCATATAATACAGAAAGGTACAGTAATACTTCTGTATCTGAAATGCTTGAGGAAATCAGCTGTTTTGGATAACAAAAATACAGTTTTTTTGAGTTTTATTAATATATTATGAAGGGGTTATGTTCTGCGAAACCTCACACAAAGAGAAATCACATGTAGCATCAGTGTATTCTCCTGCTACCTTCACCTTACATAGCCTCTGACATCAAATAAACTTAACTAGCCATCCCTTACTTGCTTGAAACAGCTTTGGCTCAGCTATGCTGTCTTCTTTACATAAACACTCATAAATCTTCAGAGCCTTATACCTTGGCTGAAGGTTGCTTTTCCTACTTCATTGCATGCTTTATGTATAATGAGAGCCTTTCCTCCATCTTTTCCATGAATTTTCTCCACAGGTGGATTTCTAACCCTTACGGTTACCTTGGCAGACAGTGGAGTATTGGACCATAGCACTTTGAATTTCCTTTGTATTCTTCTTTATGTTGCAAATTAGAGATTCACCTAGTTGTAAGCATGCCAAAGTGCTGATGCTCCCTTATCAGCATATTGTAAGATTTCTAGCTCTGTTTCTAAGGTCAGGCATGTTTTCTTCCGTTTAAGTGCTGGTTCTAGGGTAGAAGTTGTTGGACATTTGGATGCCATATTAACAAAGAAGATAATGTTAAGACATTCAAATACCATATTAACAAAAACAAAAACAGCAGGTTGCAGGAAAATCACATTAGCACAAGTAGCACAGATCCCCACACAACAGTGGTAGCTGTGAGACTGACCTGCTGGCAGGAACTTGGTGCACTCCACCCCGGACCCATGCTTACTCCACTCAAAACAACCCTCACCGAAATTTTGGTATACTTTCTACCATGCTGCAACTCCCTCACCAGCAGCAGTGCATTTTAAGATTTCTAGCTTCGTTTCTAAGGTCAGAGAGGTTCTCTTCCATTTACCTCTGATTCTGTGGTAGATGTTGCTGGACATTTGGATGCCATATTTTAAAAGCTTTGCGGAAGATGAAAGCCGGCAAGGCAGCAGGTTTGGATGGTATTGCAGTGGAATTTATTAAAAAAGGGGGTGACTGTATTGTTGACTGGTTGGTAAGGTTATTTAATGTATGTATGACTCATGGTGAGGTGCCTGAGGATTGGCGGAATGCGTGCATAGTGCCATTGTACAAAGGCAAAGGGGATAAGAGTGAGTGCTCAAATTACAGAGGTATAAGTTTGTTGAGTATTCCTGGTAAATTATATGGGAGGGTATTGATTGAGAGGGTGAAGGCATGTACAGAGCATCAGATTGGGGAAGAGCAGTGTGGTTTCAGAAGTGGTAGAGGATGTGTGGATCAGGTGTTTGCTTTGAAGAATGTATGTGAGAAATACTTAGAAAAGCAAATGGATTTGTATGTAGCATTTATGGATCTGGAGAAGGCATATGATAGAGTTGATAGAGATGCTCTGTGGAAGGTATTAAGAATATATGGTGTGGGAGGCAAGTTGTTAGAAGCAGTGAAAAGTTTTTATCGAGGATGTAAGGCATGTGTACGTGTAGGAAGAGAGGAAAGTGATTGGTTCTCAGTGAATGTAGGTTTGCGGCAGGGGTGTGTGATGTCTCCATGGTTGTTTAATTTGTTTATGGATGGGGTTGTTAGGGAGGTAAATGCAAGAGTCTTGGAAAGAGGGGCAAGTATGAAGTCTGTTGGGGATGAGAGAGCTTGGGAAGTGAGTCAGTTGTTGTTCGCTGATGATACAGCGCTGGTGGCGGATTCATGTGAGAAACTGCAGAAGCTGGTGACGGAGTTTGGTAAAGTGTGTGGAAGAAGAAAGTTAAGAGTAAATGTGAATAAGAGCAAGGTTATTAGGTACAGTAGGGCTGAGGGTCAAGTCAATTGGGAGGTGAGTTTGAATGGTGAAAAACTGGAGGAAGTGAAGTGTTTTAGATATCTGGGAGTGGATCTGTCAGCGGATGGAACCATGGAAGCGGAAGTGGATCATAGGGTGGGGGAGGGGGCGAAAATTTTGGGAGCCTTGAAAAATGTGTGGAAGTCGAGAACATTATCCCGGAAAGCAAAAATGGGTATGTTTGAAGGAATAGTAGTTCCAACAATGTTGTATGGTTGCGAGGCGTGGGCTATGGATAGAGTTGTGCGCAGGAGGATGGATGTGCTGGAAATGAGATGTTTGAGGACAATGTGTGGTGTGAGGTGGTTTGATCGAGTAAGTAACGTAAGGGTAAGAGAGATGTGTGGAAATAAAAAGAGCGTGGTTGAGAGAGCAGAAGAGATTGTCTTAAAATGGTTTGGGCACATGGAGAGAATGAGTGAGGAAAGATTGACCAAGAGGATATATGTGTCGGAGGTGGAGGGAACGAGGAGAAGAGGGAGACCAAATTGGAGGTGGAAAGATGGAGTGAAAAAGATTTTGTGTGATCGGGGCCTGAACATGCAGGAGGGTGAAAGGAGGGCAAGGAATAGAGTGAATTGGAGCGATGTGGTATACAGGGGTTGACGTGCTGTCAGTGGATTGAATCAAGGCATGTGAAGCGTCCGGGGTAAACCATGGAAAGCTGTGTAGGTATGTATATTTGTGTGTGTGGACGTGTGTATGTACATGTGTATGGGGGGGGTTGGGCCATTTCTTTCGTCAAAAACAAACACAGAGGGTAGTATGAAAATAATTAGCTGGTACACTCAAATCCAACAAATAGCACAGCTCAAAAAACAAGCAGGAATTGTGAGACTGACCCACTGTGGAAATGTGGTACACTTCACTCAGGACCCATACTCACTCCATCTATTAACCATCACTGAAGTTTTGGCGCACTTTCTACAACACACATTTTAAAATATTTTACCTATTTGTAAATATTTTACATGGGGGAGATACTAATATATGGATGCAAATGAGCACTGCTAAATGCCTCAGTCTTCTGCCGCTTGGTGATGTCATAGTCATCATACCGACAATGAAGCCATTCATTAGTGCCACCTTGGTCTCACCCTTAGCTAGCCTCCTGCAGAACTCCATCTTTTCAAAGCTTAAGATGTTCCTCTTGCGCTTTGTGCAAGATGTACATGGCTTTAAATTGTTGTCAGGCAATTGCTGACAATGCTTGAAAGGGACCACTGTCCACAACAGTAATCACAAGTGCACAAAATGAGCAAATGTACAAGACCAGCAAACAAGACTGTCCCAGAACACATGGGAGATGGTGCACAATCACCAGCACCACAAAATACTGGATGGTGTGTACAACAATTGCTGCAGCATAGTGCATACACTGTTTGAAATATTATGTCTATTCTTTTCAATCTTTTCAATTTTCTGGGGGATATTGGAAGGCAGGCAACCGAAACAGAAAAACATAAGCTGGTTAGAACATTTTGCTATCTTGAATGAAGGATAACAGTAGTTTTATTGTAACTACATATTTTTGAGGATATACATGGGTGACAGGCATATGACATTCTCTCCAGCTATGGCAGAAGAATGTTGATGACATCTATGGACATTTGATGGTATCAAACATTAGCTGGGAATCCAAATGGGAGCAGGAGCCATTATATTGTCAACTGATGGTAACAGTAGTGAACATGCATCATCAGTTAAGGGTTATAGCAGTTTACAGGTTGAAATGCATTCCTATCTTTTTCTTTGTACCAAAGGTAATATCATCTAATTCTCGTTTGTTCAGGAATTATCAGACATAGGTACATGAACTGTTCATCAGATACTTTTACATCACCTCACATTTCTCTCTCTCTCTCAAAAAAAAAAGAAAGATGTTAATGTAATATCAATCCATCTTGACTATATGTACCTACTGAAAATTACTCTTAACTTGATAACATTTACATCATCTCATATTTTTCTTCAATACAAACTGAAAGGTTCTACTGTAATGAAGAGTTATATTTTATCAGCACTAACAAAATGTATCAACTTTTATGAACTGTATGCCCTAAGTGTGTTTTCATGTATGTCTTGACCATCTGATGGTACTTTGAAATATTCATTAAGATCATACTTAGTCATAAACTTTAGGAGAATAAAATGTGATTTTGTAATGCAGTTAATGAAAAATTAAAGTATTTTTAAAATAAAAATATAAAAAAAAGTCTAAATTTTTCTGTTTCTATCAATTTAATACTCATTAGTGTAAAGAGAAATGAAGCAGTGGCACACTAAGAGCTTTGTTTTCTTACATTCAGAATAGTATATCTTTCATGATCAGTGGTATATATCATTTACATCTTTCTGAGTTAAAATGATGAAAAAATAGATGTATAACATTTCTTGCTTTTCATAACTTAAATTTACTTGTTTTGTTAACTAAAAGTTTATACACTGCACCACAAGTAGCTAGAAGCAGCAGCATACATTTCACAGTCTGCAAAGTAGATTATGGTACTTCGCTTCACTAACCTGTCAAACAAAATGTATTTCTATGATGATGAACTCCAATCTGGATTCTTTCTTTCTTTCATACCTGTTCACTATTTCCCACCTCAGCAAGGTAGTGTCAGGAACAGATAACATCCTTACAGAAAAAATCCTCGCTTGGCCCCATCCTTTGTTCCTTCTTTTGGATAGTAATCTTACAGCAGGGTAAGATTTCCAACCCCTGGCTCCTACCCATCTTAGTTGCCTTCAATGACATGGGCAGACAACGTATAGCCCACCCAGCTGTTCATCCTTCCTCTGGTTGGTAGACAAATGGGCACCATCTTCAGTTGGGGGTAAAGTACCACAGATGAGACAGACTTAGCTACATATGTCTCCATCTCCAATCAGAATTAAACAAAAATCTTCTTTGAAATATGAGAAGAATTAGGAGCATTTAGGTGACAATATTTAGAATTTTTCTAACCAGGAGTGGCATGCTTTTATTGAAAATAAGTAGAAAATCTTACAAAATTATTGAGCTTGTTTATCTTTATCCAACTCAGAAATTTTTCATAAAACAATAACACGAAACCACTTGGAGTATTAGCAAAAGTAATGAATGGGAAACACTAGTGGGTGGACCAACAGTACACATTCCCATCAATGTTCAACGCTTCAATGAAAAATGTGTAAGTCTATGAAGAAAGAGAAATTGTGGGGTGAAAGGCAGAACAATAATGCATGCCAAACATCTAAAATAATCCTATCTATACTACCTTAAATTAAGTTTCATAATATCATTTTGGTTCATATGCATGGTTAAATGCATGCAAGCTAAAAATATCTCAACTACTCTAAGCTGGGTTAGGAACAATATCACAAGTCACATACCCTAAAACGTTAATGTGAACCAAAGCACTAAAGAAAAAAAAACTATGTACAGTACATTCAGCCTCAATTATGGTCCCATCTTAACTCACCAATAATACATAAGACACCTGTTACATCCTTGTATTGTGACTACCTGATATGCATGCACAAACGAAAAAAATTTTCAGAGGGAGAGTTAATTCTATAGAATGTTAAAGAAATGAAATATTAATCATAAGTGTTGCAAGTCTGCTTTTTAACACACAAAGACAGAGTGTAAACACAGAAATAGCATTTGTGATGGTCAAGGCATTTTTTGGCCTGGCCTTCCAGAAAAGAAAATATATGGCACATGGTGTAAGTGAAGGCATTAAAGGGTACCAGAGCAAACTGCAATAATTTCAATTTTACAGATATCTTATTTTTGGAAGATCAACTTTCAATAAGAACTACAATAGGTAAACAATTTCTTTTTGCTCATACAAATTATATGAACAACGAAATCAAGTAATGTCATAGTATGAAACTTATCCCGTACCTATGTATGACAGAAGTAAAGTCTATCTGAACAACAAAACCAAGTAATGTTGTAGTATGAAACTATTTCCAATATGCTAGAAAATTGTTAAAATACTAACATACATGAAAGTCTGAGTAGTACTGACAATTCTTAAAACAATATAAGTAAAACAATACAGTGCTTCCAGGAAACAAAATTATGGAAAACACAGTAAGAAGTCATTCTGGAAATACTCATATCCAAGTGTATTAACACTTGAGATGATCGAGATGACGGTTATGGTTTTGTTTGAATCTTGAACTTTAACTAAGGAAATGTAATTCAAAGTGGGATCTTACCTCATTCATGTGTTTACCTGTCTACAAGGCTGTAATCAGTTAAATGACATGAAGAATACAAACAATGATGCAATAAGAAACAGCCATAATGGCATCAATAATCTAGAAAGCAAATATCTTTCCATACAGTGTAAAACTTCTTGACTGAAGACATAATTATACTAATATAACTTACACTCCATCATATCTACACTTTACCATTCTCAGCATCATTTCCAGTGCATTAATCAAAGTTTCAACCAAAATACTACTTACCTTGGGCAAGCTCCAAATCCTACCTTATACTATACCATTACCCAATTTAACCATAAATATTCATCATTGAAATGCATTTCAGTTGACAGTACTCTTGAAATACAATATGGCATTATCTTTTGGCCGATATGATAATCATCATGAATATATCTATACTTTTCATTACTACCACAAACTCCAGGATCCCTTTTTCACAGATTCAAGGGCCCCTGCAGCTTTACAGCTGTACTACACTTAGTAACAGGGACAGGATGGAATCCTTTGAAGCAAGAAGTTCTTTGATGGGACTGTACTCTGTTCTGTCCACTGAAAAAAGACACAGCCCCTCCAAAGGTGACTTTTCATCTGTAACGTAACCTTAAACATGCCGAGTCCAGTAACACCTATACATATCTATGCAGAATATATACCTGCCTATCTACCTACAACTCTGCCCCAGAAGCTCTTACCTTCTTCTACAGAGTTCTCACAACACTCAGGAAGCCAGCCACATCCAATGGGTGGGACCACAGGTCATAAAGTGTAATGATGCTATAAATGTGTCTTATGTGGAGTGAGTGCGGAGAACTGAGCAGTAAGTGTACAGCATCTTCACTGTGAATGTTGCATCATGGGCATGAATGGTCTTGAGATATGATGAATCTGTGTTTGTAGTTTTGTAAGGACAGGAAAACGTCCAGAACACAGAGGAGAAAGTGTAACTCACACATGCCCAGGAAATGTGGTTTCAGATGGGAGTTTGATTGGTTGGGTGGTGTTCAAAACTGAGTTGGGAGGGCAGCTGTTTAGTGCTTGTTAGGTCATTTCAAAGTGTATGTGTTATAAGAGTGTTGAGTTTGTTGAGACTGGGGATCTGTGTATACTGGATGCTGAAGTGTGAAACATGGGTAAGTCATTTCCACTTGGGGTTCGGTGGTTAGTTATGGAGTGACTTGGATGGAATGGGTCTTGTGCTTTGGAAAGAACTGAATGCTGAGCAAATTGAGGTGGGATTAAACTGGGAGGATTTCTGTTTTGTTACATATGTGTTGAGTGTTTGTGGTTACCAAGCAGCCAGAGATTGTTCTCTGAACAACCTGGTTTGTGTGGTTAGAGGCTATTTAGTTTCAATAGAGTAGATGACAGAACAGATGCAGTATAGTTAAGTTGGAGAAGATGAACTGTTTTTAGGGCATGCTAAGGGATTCTTTTTCTTGTCCAAATCTAGTAACAGTTAGTGTTCTGAGAGCATTTAGTTTGTGTGTTGCTTTTGAGTTTGTTTTTATATGGGCAGTGAATGCCATGTGTATGTTGTATGTAACACCAAGAGCAGTAGGTATTTCGTTGAATAGAAGTGATTGTCCATCCAAGGCAGCTGGAGAGTTTAGGTTGCATGTGTGTCTGCCAAGGGTTAAAAGAGTGAGTGAAGACTTCTGTGGAGATGCAGACATTCTCTTCTAGGTAAGCCACTGTTCCGGCTGTGTACTGTTGTGGTGCATGTTTGTTGTTGCTTCTGTAGTGTCAAGGTGTTTCGCAGTTTCCCACATTATGAGACACTGTCAGGAATGGACAAAGAACAACCTCATTTGCTCACATCAACACCCTAGTTTTCATGTATAACACATTGAGCCTAGAGCCCCCCTATCCACAGTCAAGCCCTTCAGATCCTTCAATGATCTGCCCAACTGCGTCATATGCCCTAGTTCAGCTCACGACAGCAAGTTGCCCCAGAATACTGCATCCCTCTGCTATTCTCTAGCCCATGAATACCTCACGCCCCTCTCCGTATTCTGACTCTAACCAATCAAAGCATCTTTCACCCCAGTGCTCCATCTCCTCCAATGTTTCCTGTTCTGACGTGTATACCTTCCAAGTCAGCCTCTCCTCACTCATCTTCACCATATGTCCAAACCATTTCAACACACCGTATTCCACTTTCTCATACATACTCGTCTTATTACTATACCTATCTCTTACCTATCAGGACAGTGAAAATGAAAAACCGTTCAATAAAAATACTGAATACCTTGAAGTACTTAGATATCTACACAAACGAAATACAAACATATTAATTGGTCCAAACAATATCTCCCCCAGACTACTGAACGAAGCAAGCCAGCAATTAGATTTTCTGATCATCAAAATACTCAAAATCTGCTTGTAGAAAGGGGAAGTGTTAAACGACTAGAAGCTACCTAATGCAATGTCAATTTTCAAAAAAGGAGACAGGAAATGTGCTTTGAACCACTGCCCCATTAGCCTCACTTCAATTTTAAGTAAACTATCAAAAACAATAATTAGATAAAAACTCTTAAATTCCTATAAAAAAGATTAATAACCGACATTAAAAAGGTTTCCTTTATAAAAGACCATATTGAAAGAATCCAACTAAAATCTCTAGTCATATACATAAGGCAATCATTATTCTGAAATACCCTCTGATGTTATAAACAATACTTAGAATTTTGTAAAGTCTTCAACAAAGTATCACATAAGAAATTCCTAAATAAAATTAAAGCTCAATGGCTCAACGAAGATCAAATCCGTACATGTTGAGAAACAAAAGGTGATATTAACAGGGGAAGCATTCAACCAGCTTCATGTCTAGTGGAGTTCCACCATGCTCAATCCTAGGACCCATACTTTTCATCATCTATATCAACAACATAGAGACAAGACTCACAAGTAGAATCCCAAAATTTGCTGATGACATGAAATTAGAAAACATAACCAATTCAAAGGAAAATTCCCTGAAGATTCAGAGGATTTAGACATACTGATAGAGAGGTCACAAACATGGCTGACAGATTTTAACAGTGACAAATGCAAAGTAATGCACTTTCGTGCCAAAAATATAAATAAGGAATACAAAATGCTTGGTAAATACTCCTAGAAGTTAATCAACTGATTATTGTTGTGCTGTTCATGTCATGGGTCACCTCCAACAGCTGACTGCAAGTGTGCGATATAGGGTCTGGGGCATTTGAAAATCCCAATATAGTAAAAACTGCAATTACTGGTAACTCAAACAAAGTTTCCACATCCATATCTTTTCAACTCAGCTGTTCAGTAACCATCAAAATGCCATTTCCTTTTAACATGGGAAGGGGTGTACAGAGGAGGTTAAGTTTTGAAATCTAAGAGAAAGTAAGAGAGAATCGAGTAGGTATTATTCTGGGAACTTTTTTTGGTGCTCAATTCATATACTCCCAGCAGACTGAGGGTAAGCATGTAATGAAATATTTCTAGTTAGTTAAACTAAAAAAAAGTAGCTAAGCTAAGCACTGTTCATTGTGCACAGCAACGGATGGCTGGGAGTTCTTTGGTGTTTTGAGGCTCCATGAGAACCAAAGATGTTTCACATTTGCACTATGGTCAAGGTCTTGGATATGTTATAGTTTGTATCATTGTTATCTCTGCCCTCTCCCATTCTCCTCTACTGCCTCTATCAAATATGTGCCAATTGGTCTAAGTCTTGGTATCTATGCTGTTGTTTCATATTTTTAATGATGAATAGTACCGCCCAATTCTGTATCCCATGTAGGTTAACCATGCAAGTGGGTACTAGGGAACAAGTAAGGAGAGATATGATTATGACTTTCTCAACTTGTAATTACTGACCCCACAGGAGGTGTTTGAATGTACAAAGACTGGTCAGGTATCTTTCCCTTTGGCAGTTCTTTTCTTGATATGGCCTATCATCAAACCTCTTGACATTAGTAACCCAGGATTTTGTAGCTCTTCTACTTTTTTATCCCATGCCTCTCGATGGTAGTGTCCTGTGGTTTTACTCTTTCTAGTTTCACTAAGGTGAATTTGTCTGTGTTCATTTTTGCTTATCAATCTTTTGTTAATTTGTTTATTCTGGAAGCCTCTCTTCTACTGTAAGTGTGTGTTCTGAAACCAAATCATTTGTCTGGCATCATCAGCATAGAAGATGTCAATACTTTTTTAACCAGAGGAGCGATGTTAGCTGCATAAGTAATGAACAGTGCTGGTGATATGACACTACTCTGTGGGACTCGCTTAACAGAGGAAATTCAGGTGATGTTGTTAAATTGATGCTAATTACTGTGGAAAGGTGATTAAGGAAGATACACAGTAGTCTTTCTGTGATGTTTAGTATACCTTGCTGTAATAGTTTGCATTGAATGCTCTCTACCTACACTTTGTCAAAGGCTTTATTCATATCTTTCAATATAAGTGTGTAGTTAATTTCTCATTCTCTGAAAATCATACTTTTTCTGCTTCACTGACAATTGCAGAGGTTTGCTCTTGCATCTCCAAAAGCCACACCGGATTGGATTATTGAGGATGCTACTTTCTTGGTCCCCTTTTAACTGTGTTATCATTCTAGAGTTTATTTGGAACTTTTGTGAGGGAGATGACAAGAATTCTTTATGGTTTAAATTTTGCATTCCTAGCTTTGCTAAATTTGTTACTATTGGCTCTTTGAACTTATAAGGAAAATAACCTGTGTTTAGCACTGTGTGGCAGTTGTTAAAAAGGTATTAATGACTTTCTGAAAGTAACACACTGATTTGTTTCTTATCTACTGAACTTTCCCCAGAGGCAGAGTTCTTGGTCTTCTGGATGGCAGCTTGTAGTAGTTCCTGCATGTTAATTTTCACTGAAAGGCAGTTTTTAAAAGTTAGTTAAGTTGAGTCAATGGTCTGATGTAGGATGGTTCTTTCCTTATTTGGAGTCAACAAGTCAGTGACTTCCCTTTCTTGGCCTTGGTAATAATTTCTGCTTTCTTCTGGTGTGATTTTGAACACCAATTTCAATGTGTTCATGAATTCTTTTACCATATTTGATTCTCATCAACATTGTTGTTGTTCATCATCATATATATGATACTGCCCCTGAAGTATCCTTGGGCATATCTAACTCCCTGCCAGAATTCTGGTTGTACTTTTGACCTGTTATGTTGATCATGTTTTCCTAGCATAAGTTGTGTTGCAATCTTACCTTTTCCATTACTAGCATAAGTTGTGTTACAATCTTACCTTTTCCATTACAGTCAGCCGTAGGTTTTTGAACCATTAATATTGTCCTAAACATGTATTCTTCTCACTTTTATCCCCTTTGCCTTTGTATAACGGCACTATGCAAGCATTACACCAATCCTCAGGCAACTCACCATGAGTCATACATACATTAAATAACCTGACCAACCAGTCAACAATATAATCACCCCCTTTTTTAACAAATTCCACAGCATTACCATCCAAACCCACTGCCTTGCTGGCTTTCATCTTCCACAAAGCTTTTACTACCTCTTCTCTGTTTACCAAATCATTTCCCCTAGCCCTCTCACTTTGCACACCACCTCGACCAAAACACCCTATATCTACCACTCTATCATCAAACACATTCAACAAACCTTCAAAATACTCACTCCATCTCCTTCTCACATCACCATTACTTGTTATCACCTCACTGAAGTTCCCATTGGTTCCCTTGTCTTATGCACTTTATTTACCTCCTTCCAAAACATCTTTTTATTCTCCCTAAAATTTGATGACACTCTCACCCCAACTCTCATTTGCCCTCTTTTTCACCTCTTGCACCCTTCTCTTGACCTTCTGCCTCTCTCTTTTATACATCTCCCACTCATTTGCATTATTTCCCTGCACAAATCGTCCAAATGCCTCTCTCTTCTCTTTCACTAATAATCTTACTTCTTCATCCCACCACTCACTACCCTTTCTAATCTGCCCACCTCCCACACTTCTCATGCCACAAGCATCTTTTGCGCAAGCCATCACCGCTTCCCTCAATACATCCCATTCCTCCCCCACTCCCCTTACGTCCTTTGTTCTCACCTTTTTCCATTCTGTACTCAGTCTCTCCTGGTACTTCCTCACACAAGTCTCCTTCCCAAGTTCACTTATTCTCACCACTCTTTTCACCCCAACATTCTCCCTTCTTTTCTGAAAACCTCTACAAATCATCACCTTCGCCTCCACAAGATAATGATCAGACATCCCTCCAGTCACACCTCTCAGCACATTAACATCCAAAAGTCTCTCTTTCGCATGCCTATCAATTAGCACGTAATCCAATAACGCTCTCTGGCCATCTCTACTACTTACATACGTATACATATGTATATCTCTCTTTTTAAACCAGGTATTCCCAATCACCAAACCTTTTTCAGCACATAAATCTACAAGCTCTTCACCATTTCCATTTACAACACTGAACACCCCATGTACACCAATTATTCCCTCAACTGCCACATTACTCACCTTTGCATTCAAATCACCCATCACTATAACCCGGTCTCGTGCATCAAAACTACTAACACACTCACTCAGCTGCTCCCAAAACACTTGCCTCTCATGATCTTTCTTCTCATGCCCAGGTGCATATGCACCAATAATCACCCATCTCTCTCCATCCACTTTCAGTTTTACCCATATCAATCTAGAGTTTACTTTCTTACACTCTATCACATACACCACTCCAGTTTCAGGAGTAGTGCTACTCCTTCCCTTGCTCTTGTCCTCTCACTAACCCCTGACTTTACTCACATTTACCCTTGAGCTTCGTTTCACTCAGAGCCAAAACATCCAGGTTCATTTCCTCAAACATACTACCTATCTCTTTTTTCTCATCTTGGTAACATCCACACACATTCAGAGACCCCAATCTGAGCCTTCGAGGAGGATGAGCACTCCCCACATGACTCCTTCTTCTGCTTCCCCTTTTAAAAAGTTAAAATACAAGGAGGGGAGGGTTTCCAGCCCCCCACTCCTGTCCCCTTTAGTCGCCTTCTACGACACGTGAGGAATGCCTGGGAAGTATTATTTCTCCCCTATCCCCAGGGATATATATATATATATATATATATATATATATATATATATATATATATATATATATATATATATATATATATATATATATATTTTTTTTTTATACTTTGTCGCTGTCTCCCACGTTTGCGAGGTAGTGCAAGGAAACAGACAAAAGAAATGGCCCAACCCCCCCCCATACACATGTACATACACACGTCCACACACGCAAATATACATACCTACACAGCTTTCCATGGTTTATCCCAGACGCTTCACATGCCCTGATTCAATCATATTGACAGCACGTCAACCCCGGTATACCACATCGCTCCAATTCACTCTATTCCTTGCCCTCCTTTCACCCTCCTGCATGTTCAGGCCCCGATCACACAAAATCTTTTTCACTCCATCTTTCCACCTCCAATTTGGTCTCCCACTTCTCCTCGTTCCCTCCACCTCCGACACATATATCCTCTTGGTCAATCTTTCCTCACTCATTCTCTCCATGTGCCCAAACCATTTCAAAACACCCTCTTCTGCTCTCTCAACCACGCTCTTTTTATTTCCACACATCTCTCTTACCCTTACGTTACTTACTCGATCAAACCACCTCACACCACACATTGTCCTCAAACATCTCATTTCCAGCACATCCATCCTCCTGCGCACAACTCTATCCATAGCCCACGCCTCGCAACCATACAACATTGTTGGAACCACTATTCCTTCAAACATACCCATTTTTGCTTTCCGAGATAATGTTCTCGACTTCCACACATTCTTCAAGGCTTCCAGAATTTTCGCCCCCTCCCCCACCCTATGATCCACTTCCGCTTCCATGGTTCCATCCGCTGCCAGATCCACTCCCAGATATCTAAAACACTTTACTTCCTCCAGTTTTTCTCCATTCAAACTTACCTCCTAATTGACTTGACCCTCAACCCTACTGTACCTAATAACCTTGCTCTTATTCACATTTACTCTTAACTTTCTTCTTTCACACACTTTACCAAACTCAGTCACCAGCTTCTGCAGTTTCTCACATGAATCAGCCACCAGCGCAGTATCATCAGCGAACAACAACTGACTCACTTCCCAAGCTCTCTCATCCCCAACAGACTTCATACTTGCCCCTCTTTCCAAAACTCTTGCATTCACCTCCCTAACAACCCCATCCATAAACAAATTAAACAACCATGGAGACATCACACACCCCTGCCGCAAACCTACATTCACTGAGAACCAATCACTTTCCTCTCTTCCTACACGTACACATGCCTTACATCCTCGATAAAAACTTTTCACTGCTTCTAACAACTTGCCTCCCACACCATATATTCTTAATACCTTCCACAGAGCATCTCTATCAACTCTATCATATGCCTTCTCCAGATCCATAAATGCTACATACAAATCCATTTGCTTTTCTATGTATTTCTCACATACATTCTTCAAAGCAAACACCTGATCCACACATCCTCTACCACTTCTGAAACCACACTGCTCTTCCCCAATCTGATGCTCTGTACATGCCTTCACCCTCTCAATCAATACCCTCCCACATAATTTACATACATATATATATATATATATATATATATATATATATATATATATATATATATATATATTTTTTTTTTTTTTATACTTTGTCGCTGTCTCCCGCATTTGCGAGGTAGCGCAAGGAAACAGACGAAAGAAATGGCCCAACCCCCCCCCATACACATGTACATACACACGTCCACACACGCAAATATACATACCTACACAGCTTTCCATGGTTTACCCCAGACGCTTCACATGCCTTGATTCACTCCACTGACAGCACGTCAACCCCTGTATACCACATCGCTCCAATTCACTCTATTCCATGCCCTCCTTACACCCTCCTGCATGTTCAGGCCCCGATCACACAAAATCTTTTTCACTCCATCTTTCCACCTCCAATTTGGTCTCCCTCTTCTCCTCGTTCCCTCCACCTCTGACACATATATCCTCTTGGTCAATCTTTCCTCACTCATTCTCTCCATGTGCCCAAACCATTTCAAAACACCCTCTTCTGCTCTCTCAACCACGCTCTTTTTATTTCCACACATCTCTCTTACCCTTACGTTACTTACTCGATCAAACCACCTCACACCACACATTGTCCTCAAACATCTCATTTCCAGCACATCCATCCTCCTGCGCACAACTCTATCCATAGCCCACGCCTCGCAACCATACAACATTGTTGGAACCACTATTCCTTCAAACATACCCATTTTTGCTTTCCGAGATAATGTTCTCGACTTCCACACATTCTTCAAGGCTTCCAGAATTTTCGCCCCCTCCCCCACCCTATGATCCACTTCCGCTTCCATGGTTCCATCCGCTGCCAGATCCACTCCCAGATATCTAAAACACTTTACTTCCTCCAGTTTTTCTCCATTCAAACTTACCTCCCAATTGACTTGACCCTCAACCCTACTGTACCTAATAACCTTGCTCTTATTCACATTTACTCTTAACTTTCTTCTTTCACACACTTTACCAAACTCAGTCACCAGCTTCTGCAGTTTCTCACATGAATCAGCCACCAGCGCAGTATCATCAGCGAACAACAACTGACTCACTTCCCAAGCTCTCTCATCCCCAACAGACTTCATACTTGCCCCTCTTTCCAAAACTCTTGCATTCACCTCCCTAACAACCCCATCCATAAACAAATTAAACAACCATGGAGACATCACACACCCCTGCCGCAAACCTACATTCACTGAGAACCAATCACTTTCCTCTCTTCCTACACGTACACATGCCTTACATCCTCGATAAAAACTTTTCACTGCTTCTAACAACTTGCCTCCCACACCATATATTCTTAATACCTTCCACAGAGCATCTCTATCAACTCTATCATATGCCTTCTCCAGATCCATAAATGCTACATACAAATCCATTTGCTTTTCTATGTATTTCTCACATACATTCTTCAAAGCAAACACCTGATCCACACATCCTCTACCACTTCTGAAACCACACTGCTCTTCCCCAATCTGATGCTCTGTACATGCCTTCACCCTCTCAATCAATACCCTCCCATATAATTTACATACATATATATATATATATATATATATATATATATATATATATATATATTTTTTTTTTTTTTTTTTTTATACTTTGTCGCTGTCTCCCGCATTTGCGAGGTAGCGCAAGGAAACAGACGAAAGAAATGGCCCAACCCCCCCCCCATACACATGTACATACACACGTCCACACACGCAAATATACATACCTACACAGCTTTCCATGGTTTACCCCAGACGCTTCACATGCCTTGATTCACTCCACTGACAGCACGTCAACCCCTGTATACCACATCGCTCCAATTCACTCTATTCCTTGCCCTCCTTACACCCTCCTGCATGTTCAGGCCCCGATCACTCAAAATCTTTTTCACTCCATCTTTCCACCTCCAATTTGGTCTCCCTCTTCTCCTCGTTCCCTCCACCTCCGACACATATATCCTCTTGGTCAATCTTTCCTCACTCATTCTCTCCATGTGCCCAAACCATTTCAAAACACCCTCTTCTGCTCTCTCAACCACGCTCTTTTTATTTCCACACATCTCTCTTACCCTTACGTTACTTACTCGATCAAACCACCTCACACCACACATTGTCCTCAAACATCTCATTTCCAGCACATCCATCCTCCTGCGCACAACTCTATCCATAGCCCACGCCTCGCAACCATACAACATTGTTGGAACCACTATTCCTTCAAACATACCCATTTTTGCTTTCCGAGATAATGTTCTCGACTTCCACACATTTTTCAAGGCTCCCAAAATTTTCGCCCCCTCCCCCACCCTATGATCCACTTCCGCTTCCATGGTTCCATCCGCTGACAGATCCACTCCCAGATATCTAAAACACTTCACTTCCTCCAGTTTTTCTCCATTCAAACTCACCTCCCAATTGACTTGACCCTCAACCCTACTGTACCTAATAACCTTGCTCTTATTCACATTTACTCTTAACTTTCTTCTTCCACACACTTTACCAAACTCAGTCACCAGCTTCTGCAGTTTCTCACATGAATCAGCCACCAGCGCTGTATCATCAGCGAACAACAACTGACTCACTTCCCAAGCTCTCTCATCCCCAACAGACTTCATACTTGCCCCTCTTTCCAGGACTCTTGCATTTACCTCCCTAACAACCCCATACATAAACAAATTAAACAACCATGGAGACATCACACACCCCTGCCGCAAACCTACATTCACTGAGAACCAATCACTTTCCTCTCTTCCTACACGTACACATGCCTTACATCCTCGATAAAAACTTTTCACTGCTTCTAACAACTTGCCTCCCACACCATATATTCTTAATACCTTCCACAGAGCATCTCTATCAACTCTATCATATGCCTTCTCCAGATCCATAAATGCTACATACAAATCCATTTGCTTTTCTAAGTATTTCTCACATACATTCTTCAAAGCAAACACCTGATCCACACATCCTCTACCACTTCTGAAACCGCACTGCTCTTCCCCAATCTGATGCTCTGTACATGCCTTCACCCTCTCAATCAATACCCTCCCATATAATTTACCAGGAATACTCAACAAACTTATACCTCTGTAATTTGAGCACTCACTCTTATCCCCTTTGCCTTTGTACAATGGCACTATGCACGCATTCTGCCAATCCTCAGGCACCTCACCATGAGTCATACATACATTAAGTAACCTTACCAACCAGTCAACAATACAGTCACCCCCTTTTTTAATAAATTCCACTGCAATACCATCCAAACCTGCTGCCTTGCCGGCTTTCATCTTCCGCAAAGCTTTTACTACCTCTTCTCTGTTTACCAAATCATTTTCCCTAACCCTCTCACTTTGCACATATATATACATACATATATGTAAGAAGTTGTTTGCTTTGAAGAATGTATGTGAGAAATACTTAGAAAAGCAAATGGATTTGTATGTAGCATTTATGGATCTGGAGAAGGCATATGATAGAGTTGATAGAGATGCTCTGTGGAAGGTATTA
Source organism: Panulirus ornatus (assembly GCF_036320965.1). Classification (NCBI taxonomy): domain Eukaryota; kingdom Metazoa; phylum Arthropoda; class Malacostraca; order Decapoda; family Palinuridae; genus Panulirus; species Panulirus ornatus. The sequence goes on from NC_092224.1 coordinate 91,746,104, forward strand.
CGAATATATGGTGTGGAAGGCAAGTTGTTAGAAGCAGTGAAAAGTTTTTATCGAGGATGTAAGGCATGTGTACATGTAGGAAGAGAGGAAAGTGATTGGTTCTCAGTGAATGTAGGTTTGCGGCAGGGGGGGTGTGATGTCTCCATGGTTGTTTAAATTGTTTATGGATGGGGTTGTTAGGGAGGTGAACGCAACAGTTTTGGAAAGAGGGGCAAGTATGAAGTCTGTTGTGGATGAGAGAGCTTGGGAAAAGAGTCAGTTGTTGTTCGCTAATGACACAGCGCTGGTGGCTGATTCAGGTGAGAAACTGCAGAAGCTGGTGACTGAGTTTGGTAAAGTGTGTGAAAGAAGAAAGTTAAGAGTAAATGTGAATAAGAGCAAGGTTATTAGGTACAGTAGGGTTGAGGGTCAAGTCAATTGGGAGGTAAGTTTGAAAGGAGAAAAACTGGAGGAAGTAAAGTGTTTTAGATATCTGGGAGTGGATCTGGCAGCAGATGGAACCATGGAAGCGGAAGTGAATCATAGGGTGGGGGAGAGGGCGAAAATTCTGGGAGCCTTGAAGAATGTTTGGAAGTCGAGAACTTTATCTCGGAAAGCAAAAATGGGTATGTTTGAAGGAATAGTGGTTCCAACAATGTTGTATGGTTGCGAGGCATGGACTATGGACAGAGTTGTGTGCAGGAGGGTGGATGTGCTGGAAATGAGATGTCTGGGGACAATATGTGGTGTGAGGTGGTTTGATCAAGTAAGTAATGTACGGGTAAGAGAGATGTGTGGAAATAAAAAGAGTGTGGTTGAGAGAGCAGAAGGTGTTTTGAAATGGTTTGGTCACATGGAGAGAATGAGTGAGGAAAGATTGACCAAGAGGATATATGTGTCAGAGGTGGAGGGAACGAGGAGAGGTGGGAGACCAAATTGGAGGTGGAAAGATGGAGTGAAAAAGATTTTGAGTGATCGGGGCCTGAACATGCAGGAGGGTGAAAGGCGTGCAAGGAATAGAGTGAATTGGAACGATGTGGTATACTGGGGTCGACGTGCTGTCAATGGATTGAACCAGGGCATGTGAAGCATCTGGGGTAAACCATGGAAAGTTCTGTGGGGCCTGGATGTGGAAAGGGAGCTGTGGTTTCGGTGCATTATTACATGACAGCTAGAGACTGAGTGTGAACGAATGGGGCCTTTGTTGTCTTTTCCTAGCACTACCTTGCACGCATGAGGGGGGAGGGGGTTGTTATTGCATGTGTGGCGAGGTGGCGATGGGAATGAATAAAGGCAGAGAGTATGAATTATGTACATGTGTATATATGTATATGTCTGTGTGTGTATATATATGTGTACATTGAGATGTATAGGTATGTATATTTGCGTGTGTGGACGTGTATGTATATGCATGTGTATGTGGGTGGGTTGGGCCATTCTTTCGTCTGTTTCCTTGCGCTACCTCGCTAACACGGGAGACAGCAACAAAGCAAAATAAATAAATAAAATATAAGAAGTTGTATGCAGCTTTTATGGATCTGGAGAAAGAGTAAGACAGAGGCAAGTGGAATGCTTCATGGGATGTGTTTAGGATATATGGTATAGGGGGACACCTGATGGATGGTGTAAAAGCCTCCTACAGAGGAGCAAATATGTGTAAGAGTGGATGGAGTGCTGAGCAAAAGTTCTGGGATACATGTAGGTGTGAAGTAGAGCTGTGTGATATCACTGTGGCTCTTTAATATATAAACATGGATGGAGTGATAAGAGAGATGAAAGCAAAACTAGGGAAAAAGGTTGCAGTAATGGAGTGTGGTGGTGAGATATGGTGGATGGTGGCGAGCCTGTTTGTGGATGATACTGTGTTGTTTGTAGAGAAAGAAGAGGAGTTGCAGAGGGTTGTAAGTGTGTTTAATGATGAGTGTAAATATAAATAATTGAAGGTAAATGCAAGTAAAAGTAAAGCAATGGTGTTTGATAGGAAACAAATGGAAGTAAAAGTAAAGATATGGTGTTTGAAAGGAAACAAAGTGAATGTATAGATTTTGTAAAAACCATATAAAGTGAAAGAAAAAACTGTACTAAATTGTGCTGTGGATATGGGAGGGAAAAAGACTGGAGGAAGTGATAAGGGAGAGAGCAGTACAGGGTAGAAGAGTCATTGGGTTCCTTAATATAATAATGAAGGGTAGAGATGTAAGTATGGAAGTGGAGAGAGGATTAAGGAACAGCATAAACCTCCCAACCCTTACCTATGAGGCCGTAACATGGACGTGGAATGAGGCAGAGGACAAGAATCCAGATTGGGGAAATGAGCTATTTGAGAAGAGCATGTGGTAAGACTAGATGTAATGAAGAGAGAAATGAAAGGGTGAATGAGAGATGTGGCATGGCAAGGAATGCAAAGGGAATGAATTGTGGAGTGGTAGAATGGGTCAATCACAATACTGAGGTGATTTAGGCATGTAGAAAGAATGCAAGACAGAGTTTACAAGGAGAGTGTAAGATAGTCCAATTAAAGGGGTTGGTGTGAGTGGAAGAACACTTGTGACATGGTCAAACAGGGTGGAAATACTGAAGGGAGAGAAACATAGGAAGAATATGTGGAATGGTGTATATGGGGGAGGCATGTAAGGATTGGGATAAGTGGAGACTCTTCTGCTGGCAACCCCTTACAAGGAGTTCCCAGGGGGAACAGACATCAGAGATATAGACTGTTAGATAGCCTGATATTTCTGGACAAGGAATTTGGAAATATTAACTTTGAAAAGAAACTTCATTATCCTTCTCACTCACTATATAAATGTAAGACCAAGGCAAGAAAGACTTTCTATGATAAATGACACATGACAAAAGGTCTTTTAGAAACACTGTGTCTACCATATCACAAACCTTTTTGAACTAAATCAATCCACTACTTAAGCAATTTGGTGTAAAATCAATTTTCTCTTATGAAACCAGCATAAGAAAAAAGTTGAATAAAAATAGCCTATATAATGGAAACAGTGGTCTACAGAATACCGTGCAAAACTTGGTTTCTTTTACTTGGGGCGGACAGGAAAAGCCTTAAAATCTCATGTATGTCAGCATTAATACTTTGTATGCACTGGTCAACGATCTGGTGCTCTATTCATTCACATGAATGAAAATTCAGATCCTGTTGACTGCACAAAGGCATCCTCATTTATAAAGTGCAAATCTTATACATAGAAACTTGTTTGAATCTTCTCTCATTCAGATGACTGATGGTAATAATATGAATAGTAGCAGAGGTATATTTTGTTTAAATAATGTCATTTTGCAAAGGCTTCATAGTGACCTATGTAAGCCGACTGGTGATATGGTATAGCCAATGTGACCTGACCTGACCAATTAAGAAAGGTTTGGGCTGTTACCTGTGTGCCCATCCTCTTAACATTTCCTGATGTCTGTAAAAATTTCTTCAGTGATCTGTTACAAACTGCTTCTGAGGATGTGCTGAAGTACATCAAAGCCCTTAAGCAAATTCTCCTGCTATGATCTTTCTTTTTTTCTATCTATCTATCTATCTATATATATATATATATATATATATATATATATATATATATATATATATACTATTCTAATTAATCTATTCATAATCACTCCTTGACCAATTTCTATGAAAGAGTCTTGGTGATACACAGGACCTCTTTCTAAAAGGCCCCCTACAGCCCAAGGTTGTCTTACTTCCAACACACACACACACGAAATATATATATATATATATATATATATATATATATATATATATATATACTAGTGCGTGATCAAGAAAGATTAAAACTTTATTTCTTTTCAGTATTCTAAAGAAAAATCAAACTACATCAGACAGGGCCACCTTTTGAAATTTTGGAACTAGACGTATTAAAGGTAACATGAAGCCATATGTCAAAATCACCCTTGGCATACCTGTATCAAGTCTTGAAGATACAAATAACTCTAAGCGCTTGATAATCTCGAAGAATTTCAGGAACATACGAAAAATTTCCTCTAAGATAACTCAGGTAAACACATAAGATACAACAATACTCGTATCATAAACGTATAATTCTTCATGAAAAATCGTCGTAAAGTTGTCCTTGAAGCCCTATCATTCATATTAGGGTAGTATTTCCCAAGTGCGATCAACCAGATGCAGACAATAATATTTACAAGAAACAAGTCGCAGTAAGAGGTTGGTAGAGCAACAGGGGCGTAACCCACTCTCTGAGTCACGAATGTAAACAAATCCCGAAGTGGGATGGGTTAGGGAGGGGCAACAAGAATATCTATTCTCACCCACTTCCTGAGCCTGTTTAGTTCATAAATGTTTACACGTTTGAATACACTGTACCTATATGTGTCTCCTCGATGTGCTGGATAAGCTCTAACAGGTTGGGAAATGACAATCCACAGCCATTATACTTGCAGTGGTTCAGCAGGAAGACTGCCATAATCAGCTGTTTACCAAGTATCGATAGTTTCTCTCTAACTCATATTCATGTCAATCCTTAAAGATAATCAATTTTCGTAATGATAAATATTTCTTATTAAAGACTTTTTATATATACTGCCACAGTATACCAGAATATTTCTATATAACGCATTAGAATAATCAAACATTCGACTCTAATTTGACTCTGTTGGTGGCAGGTCGGTCGACGACCGCGAAATGCAGACGACGGTGGAGTGCGACGCTGACCCTCCCGGCGGGAGCGATGGAATCCCGCTGCCAGGTAGTCATATTACCTTATCTTATGGCCAATTTATATTCAAGTGAGAAATCTTAAACAATCTAGAATTATATACTTATATCTGGATACATTTCACTTGAAGGAGAGGAAGGTAATCCGTGCAAAGAGATGTTGCATATTATCTTCTTCAAAAAGTTAAAGTAACTTTTCGTGGGTATTCAAAGAAATTGCTCAAAAGATTCTATGAAATGTTAATCATACAAAATTCCAATTCTTTTTGTCCAGTGTATATCATTGTTTCACTTAGTTCACATGAAAATGACTGGAAATACACTTAAACTCTAATACCAGCACAAAAAAGTAGAAATAAATGATGTTTACTAGACAAAACTTGGAATAAACTGGCACATAACGATATCAAAAAGACATTTTACATTAAGAAATGATGATCCAGACACTCTTGCTAACGTGAAAACAAAATCCGGGTAAAAATTGCGCTACAACAGTCAAAGGTTTTTGAACCCTGTGGGTTGGTCGCTGGCCACCACACCGGAAGTCTTTTACCACAGTCTATTATATAGCTTCTTCCAAGGAATCTATGACGGAACACGTTAAATAATCTACATAATGAATTCATTGGTAATGTGTCAAGGTCATTTTAGGATGCCATGAAGCTTTAAGCAAACAGACGTTCCCAGCGCGTAAGGCCATTGCGTAGGCGCACATTATAACCATGGCTTTAGTTATATAAATCCTATATCAAATATGCATCATCCTTCTTTCTTCCCTTGCCTTCAGTAGGGAGTTCAGTCGCAATACATTAGTATCAAACATAAACCTCAACATTCATAGGGTCCGTGAAGAGGCAAAACTCATTCATCCGTTGATGAAACTCGGTGGATGAAGAAAGAGTGTGGATTCAGGTGTTCACAGTGGAGGGCATTATGGTCGAGGCTTGAGCCTGCACAGACTCCCACCGTTATGTTGGGCGGGGCGGCCGGGTTAAGTTGTGTAGCCTCGGCCCACACCGTACCATGGCCAGTTGCCACACACCGTTGCTGTGCCCTCAACCCATCATGACAAAAAAAAAAAGAAAAAAAGAAAAAGAAAAGGCAATGTTATGTCACTCACGACTCTAGAATAATCTCATGGGGGAGAAAATGAAACGAATTGGCCTAAGTTAGTTACACTCGATCATGGTTGACTATAGTAGTTATATGTGGTTCAGTAGTGCGACGAAGTTGTTGGAAGTTTATATCAACATAGTACGGGCAAACTTCACTGATCTCTCTCTCTCTCTCTCTCTCTCTCTCTCTCTCTCTCTCTCTCTCTCTCTCTCTCTCTCTCTCTCTCTCTCTCTCTCTCTCTCTCTCTCTCTCTCTCTCTCTTTCTCTCTCTCTCTCTTATTCAATCTAGGCCTAGTATATAATTGGATTGATTTTGTAATGCAATTTTTTGCAATATAATCTCCCTAAAAAGGAAGAGTCTTCAACCTATGCTGCTATTTATCAACTCCAATATGTCCATGGCCCACATCTACAGTAATCAGTCTTTTCGCTCAGAGTACTGCTTGGTTTTTTCTGTCTTTACCACAGTTTTTGTTCCAAATAGCCGTTAACATCCATCTGTCACTTTAAGAATGCAAATAAGTGTTAATTGTTAATTGCTGTTCTTCTCTCGCTGTTTTGTCATGCATACGTTTCCTGTTTTGAATGTCTAAAGTAGAGGAAGGAGGGAGACATTGCTGGCCTTTGCCTTGATCTGAGTTGTTATCTTACTTAAACTCATTTGGTGTCTTATCTTGCTTACCTAAGCGTCGATGAGTTACATAGATATTCTACGTATAACTCATGTCTTTGAGAGCCCGCAATCTTATTCTGTCCGAACTATCATTTATGATTAAATGGGATAAATTCACGAAATTCTCAGCAAGATATATAAGTCCCGGAGAGAATTTTGATCACTTTGAGATATCAAAATGTTCATAGGTTCAGAGGTAAGACCTAACTGTTCACTTGTGTCACTATGGTCCAAATCTCATGGAGCTAATAGGACGACACATCGTTGATGTGAAGTTCCCGATAGTTGACGCAATTACGCCGAAAACTACAGTTGGACCAGTTTCTTTGTGTGCCATCATCTCCCTCCACAAATCAACCACGGAGAAGTGTTACGAAGGGGTAATGTTAGGATTGCTAACGATATGAGACAATTAAGCACGACGACTGTACGACCCTTGCGTACGACATCACCACCCTTAAACACTTAACGATACGACCACCCTCGGGTAGGATGGCATTGGTTTATGACCTTGCCCTTAAGGGTGAGGTCAAAGGCAAGGCCATCAGGACTGGCGGACTCTCCATGTCTCCGCTTTTTTAAGAAGCTGTACCGCACTGCCCACTGGCGTTTATTTTCTGTTGCAGGAACTTTCAGTGACTTGGGGATTTGTAATGTATCATTTCTCCTCTTCAATGGTGATATATTTGCGAAATCCACCTCGATAGGCAAGCATTTGAATTGTGAATGAAGATTTTATTACTTGCAATCATTCTGATCTTTGATATTCTTATAAGATCTCCTTACTGGGAATGGATACATCATATAATCTGGGGGTTGTCGAAATCCCCTAGAAGGTAATTTAGTAATTTCAGGAGGTCATACGTTTGACCTTTACAGACGATCCTGAAATACGTCCATCACAGACACTGAAGGTGTTGACTAATAGGGAATTATAAGAGAATGTTCTTCGGTTACTTCAGTAGCCCAAGAGAAGTTAGATAGGCTACATTCTGCAATACACTGTAACCCTTTCGCTTATGTAGTCATATCTCTATTGTGAATTCATGATTCATGTTGAGGTTGTCTTTTTCGTCAAAGGAAAATTTCGAAACAGGTTGCAGGGAGAGCAGGACCCAACAGGTGCCGTAATCATAACAAAACCCAAAATCAAAGTAGCATGCGTTGCTACGCAGAAGGAAAGTTTCTTGCAACTCCACTGAAAGATAATTTCAAATAAATCGGCATTATTGTCCTGACACGGCTCTTACTGCTGCAGGAAATTGTAGATGTTTACTTTTATGCACAACTCTAAAAAGAATCATCACACACACACACACACACACACACACACACACACACACACACACACACACACACACACACACACAGACTGACACACACACACAACACACACACACACACACACACACATTAAGAGAGCTAAATTACAGGGAAAGGCTAAAGGCTTTAAATTTGCCCAGCTTCGAAGAGAGAAGAGCGAGGAGTGACCTGACCGCGACCTTTTTTGAAATGTTACGACACATCGATAATGTAGAGAGTGAACAGTTCTTCGGTTGATGTCGAGATAGAGCAACCGGAGGACATGACATGAAATTCAGTAATATTTGCCAAGATTATGTATAAATAAGGACCTTTATGGAATAGGAGTGTTGGATAGATGGAAGAGAATGGCTGAGGATATGGTTCATGCAGACAACTTGCATAAATCTAAAAAGCTGTATGATAGTAAAAGAATTTTGTTAGAGAAGGGGCCCTATGAGTGTTAAATTCCCTCCCCATATAATCAAAAGGTAATTACAAATAGGTAATTACATATGTTCAAGAGATAGGGGTCCCAGGAGTGCCAAATTCCCCCCCCCCCCCCCGTACAATCATATACGTAATCACGAATAGGTATTTATACATGCTCAGGAGATGCGGCCCCACGAGTGTAAGAATTGCCTACTCGTATAGCAGAAATAGGTAACTACGCACAGACCTAAGTTATAGGGAAAGGCTAGAATCCTTAGATTTACCCAGCACGGGAGAGGTGACGAGTGACCTGATAATAACCTTAAAAAAAAATATTTTATTTGACGGGTGAAGTATTCAAACTGTGAACTGTAACAAGAGAGATGTCGAAAGAAGACAACCATAGGGCCTTCTATTAAGCATGAAATTAAAGGAAAAATAGTGTAAGTAGTGGGTGAATGGTATAAACTGAAAGAGGATGTGGTAAATGTGTAGAGCATACGGAAGTTTAAAAGTTGCACCAGAGTAATAAATGTTCAAGAGATGGAGGCCATGAGAAAAAAAAATCCTTCCTCGTACAGTACAACTACGCAATATATATATATATATATATATATATATATATATATATATATATATATATATATATATATATAAACACTTTTATAATGCCACGCCTAGGAGTTTGTGCCAGAAAACCAAACTGCGGCACAGCTGGCCTACAGCGCACCACTATACCACAAATGGAACAAACCTTATCTCTGTCCCATCCGTAGGCCAGAGGTACGATGTCTGCCTGTTGGTCTCGGTAATCGAAGTTCAACTTCGACGCACAGTTGTAAAATTGTTTATATTGATTTACATATGAACATCACTTGTTCTGATATGTATAAGTAGCGCAGAAACCTCTGTCCTCAGTCCACAACCAGGCCCTACAGATCTTTCCGTGGTACCCATGGTTGCTTCGTATATCCTGGTTCAGTCCACTGATAGCATGACGCCCCACGTACACCACATCGCTCCGATTCACTCTATCACCTTCACCAATTACATCCTCCTGAATGTTTAGGCTCCGATCATTCAAAACCCTTGTTCACTACGTCCTTCCATCTTTTTATCAACATTTCCTAGTTCATTTTCTCCGCATGTCCAAACCATTTCAGGACACCCTCTTCAGCTCTCTCAACGATACTCATAGCCACACCTCTCTCTTACCCCAGTCATTTCTTACTCTACCAACTCTCCTTCCACCACATATTTGTCTTCGAACATTTAATTTCCAAGATATATTCACCCTCTTCTGTATATTCACATTTATATAGGCCATGGCATGCCTCGCATCCCTTCAACCACATCCATATTCGCCTATATAAATGTATACGGTCTGTTTCCTGGCGCTACCTCGCTGACGCAGGAAACGACGTTCAAGTATGATATATATATATATATATATATATATATATATATATATATATATATATATATATATATATATATATAACCCTCAACGCTTGCTACTACCTGGATGACGATGGTTTCACCCTCGAGTACGATAACTTGGCCTTTCACCTGACCCTTAAACTTCAGGTCAATTGCCGAGCCATCAACCCTGAGGGACTTTTGGACTGTCATGCTTAAGGGGGGTTGAACCGTCGTGCTCAAGGATCGTACGGTTGTGTTCAAAGTCCCTACCGGGCTAGGCTGGAGATGAGTCGATGTACTCTGGCCTGTATTTACTTTGCACGATAGTCATTTCGCCGTGGAAGACGTGCCCTCCAAAGGAGGAAACATACCTGGGACTTACTTTTATTTTTTTTTACTCACTGGGTTTGTGGAAGCACTAAATGGGCCGTTACAGATGATGTTTGACTCCTTAGAATAGTGGTCGATATCACGGGAGTGGGAGATCCACTGCCAAACCACCATAAAAGACAGCCATCTGAAAGAAAAATGTTGCCAAGGTAGCAGGGTGACTATTAACCCTCAATCCCACTCCCCGCAACCCGCCAATGTTGATTGACTGGTTCTCGGGGAAGAGCAAAAACGATACACAAAGGAAAAGAGAGAGAGAGAAAAGGAAGAAAAATGAAAAATAAGTTTATACAATTAAAGGAAACTGCTTATTTGTGCATTTTTGATAATAGATTCCCCCTAGCCCATTGGTTAGAACTGTGAACAATGTATTTAGTTACGTCATTTTTTTTTTTTTTTGCAGGTTATTTGAATTGTGCTAACTTTTAGAATGAATTCTAAATGTTTCCTCCTGTCTTGTGGTTATACAGATATTTGCCAGCCTAACTCGAGCAGGTGGTAGGCCTAAAATATGCCCAACTAAAACATCTATCCAACCATTATATTCTACAAGGTCCACATACAGCGTATATAATCTAAGAACTATGTTAAACCCCTGAAGGTGTTCTGGATGGAGAGGAAAAGGTTAATTAGAGAGGGCAGTTAAGAAAACCGAACAAAAGCAAGATGCTGAAAAAAAATTAGCAGAGTAGTGAGTGAGTGGAACAAGCTAAGTGAAACAGTGTGAGAAAAGCAGTTACAAGTGAATGGATGATAGGAAAGAGAGGCTAAAAGATTGGATTGTTACCTTTACGGCACTGGGAGTAGTTGAACACTCTTTGGGTCCCTTATAACGTTGAACTTACTCTACTAACACAAATTTCTATGCTTTTGCTGTTTACCGAGTCTTCGCTTTTTCATCACATGCCTCAGTCCACTCATTTATTCCTTTGATAGTACAAAATACTTTTTTTTTCTTCACATTCTTCCCAGCACCGTTCTTGCTTTCTTTCTTTCTTCTGGCCTCTTGTTGCTTCATGTTTGCCTTCCTGGAGGGACTGTCCCTGTCATCACCATGATCCAATCATCCCGTACAAGATTCTTTTATGGTGGGGTAAATAAATGACTGGGCCTCTGACTTCTCACGGTAACTCATCTTTCAAATTCTAATGCTGTCTTTGTTGACCTCCTCTGGACCGTCTCTAATAGTTCTTCCTGCCTTTTTCAAGTGCTTCTTTACAGGTAAACCTTCCCCGGATGCACGAAAAGGTTCGCTTCTGCGGTGTAGCGGGTAGCTTTACTGACCATCGCGCATGCGCGGGCTGCCTGGGGTCAAGCCTGAAGAGGTTCGAATTTTAGTCGCGGCAGCTGGTCCACAGTCCTCCCAGCTGTTCATCCTTCCTAAGATGTTGGTCGATATAATGAGTGGCTGGCACAGACCAGGATGTGTGTGTGTATATATACATACATACGTAGAAATGAAATGGTACATATATACACCGTTAAAGGACGGGTCATCTCGAATGTAAAACTCTCCCCGTAACACGCAAATAGTAATCACAAATATCAATGACATACACACGCACGTCAGTTATCATACTAAGAGAAGCGGGAATGACACCCCCATCATTTCTAGGTCTAATTTTCACACATACAAGCATGTATATCAAGATAATCATCATTACTGACCCACTAAATGGAAAAGGTGGTCCTGGAATACTCAAGTTTCACTGTGTGGTAAATGACTAACTTAAAAGAACAGAGGTGGAAAGAGACATAAAGAGGATACATAATCGTGGAAATTGCACTATATATATATATATATATATATATATATATATATATATATATATATATATATATATATATATATATATATATATACTTGTTCCCATCCCGCTTTGGCTAGGTAGTGAAAGGAACTGACGATAAAAAGGCTTCATTCTCTCACATCCATTCCTCATGTGTAACACACCGAAACCACAACCTCATATGTACAACCAGGCCCTACGGACCTTTCTGTGGTTTTCCACAGCTACCTCACATGCCTTAGTTCAGTTCATTGACAGTACATCGCCCCCTGTATACTACATCGTTCCAATCCACTCTGTTCTGTGCACGCCTTTCACACTCCTGCATGTTCAAGCCTAGACTACTTAAGGCTTTGCTCACTTCATTCTTACATTTCCAATTTGGTCTACCCTTTCTCCTCGTCCCTTTTACTTCTGACACATATATCCTCTTGGACAAGCTTTTCTCTACTCATTTTCTCTATATACCCAAACCATTTTAAAACACCCTCTGCTGTTCTCTCTAACACACTCTTCTTATTATCACACCTCTCTCCTATCTTATGATTACTTGTTCGATCAACCCTTCTCACTTTTCATTTCAAAAACATCCAACGTCCTCCGCACATCCTTATCTATAGTCACTGACTTCATCCATAAAACATTGATGGGACCATTGTAACTTTAAACTTGCCTATTTTCGTCCTCCCAGATAACGAACTCTTTACACATTCGTCAGGGCTTCCAGAACCCTCGCTCCCTCACCTTCCCCATGACTCTGCCGCTTCCATGATTCTATTTGCAGCCATGTCCACTCCCAGGTGCCTAATCACTTCACTTCCTCCAGATTCTCCATACAGATTCACACCCCTACTAACCCGCCCCTTTACCTTGCTAAACCTACTAACCTTGCTTTTACTGACATTTATTCTCAACTTCCTACGTTGCAATCATTCTCCCAAACTTAAATACAAACATCTGCGGTTTCTCACTCGAATCTGCCACCAATGTTGTGTCATCAGCTAACACGAACAGACTCACTTCCCTGGCCCCCGTCATCTCCTTCAGACTTCATATTCGCCCCTCTCTCCAAAAATTTGCATTTACCTTCCTCACCACCCTATCCCCAAACATATTAAACAGCCGTGGTGACATCACACACTCCTACCGCAAACCAACCTTCTTTTGGAACAACTTACTCTCCTCTCTTCCTTATCGTACACACGCCTAACATTCTTGACAGAAACTCACTGCTTCTAGCAGATTTCCTCTCACACCATCTGTTCTTGAAGACCCTCCAATAAAGCATCTCTATTAACCTTACCATATACTTCCTGCAGATCCATTAATGCAACATACAAATCCTTCTTCCTTAAATATTTCTCAAACACATTCTTTAAAGCAAACACCTGATCCACACCTCTACTATTTCTGAAACCATACTCTTCTTCCCAAGGCCTTCACCGTGATCTATACATACATTGGAAATCATTACTAACTAGTCAACAACACAGTCACTCCCTTTCTTAAGAAATTCAACTGCATTTTAATCCTCTCCATCCACCTTGCCACATTTCATCTTATGTAAGCTTTCTCTACCTTTTTCTCTTCACCAGACCATTCTTTCATTTGACATACCACCCCGACCGAAGCATCTGCCATAGTGTTATCAAACACATACAAGTCCTTCAAAATACTTGATCCATCTCCTCACTTTATCACTACTTGTTACCACTTCCCCATTTACCCCTTTGAAGTGTTGGTAAGTATTCGCTTGTGGATGTCATTTATTTGTTCACTATTCTCGTGTATATCTTTCTTTCATACTATTCGCCATTTCCCGCATTAGCGAGGTAGCGTTGAGAACAGAGGACTGGGCCTTTGAGGGAATATCCTCACCTGGCCCCCTTCTCTGTTCCCTCTTTTGGAAAATTAAAAAAAAAAAAAAAAAAGCGAGAGGGGAGGATTTCCCGCCCCCCGCTCCCTCCCCTTTTAGTCGCCTTTTACGACACGCAGGGAATACGTGGGAAGTATTCTTTCTCCCCTATCCCTAGGGATAACGTGTGTGTATATATATATATATATATATATATATATATATATATATATATATAATATTTAGATGTTTGTTGTAACAGAGGAAGCAACTTACAGTGTTTGCGGTGGAGGACATTTCACTAACATTCATTCGCGGATTCGCGCGTGTAACTCATGCAATGGTTGTAAAAGTCTCGCCCAAACACGGCAGGAATCCCCTGCAATAATCTATTGATGAACAGCAGTAAAATGATTAGTAGCAGATGCCCTAACTTCCTAACTGATGAACAGCAGTAAAATCATTACCAGCAATTAATTACTCTACTTCCTAACTTTAGAACAGCAGTAAAGTGATTAGTAGCAGACGCTCAAACTTGCTAACTGATGAACAGTAAAATCATCAGTAGCAGATGCTCAAACTTCCTAACTGATGAACAGTAAAATGATCAGTAGCAGATGACCTAACTTCCTAACTGATGAACAGTAAAATGATCAGTAGCAGATGACCTAACTTCCTAACTGATGAACAGTAAAATGATCAGTAGCAGATGACCTAACTTCCTAACTGATGAGCAGCAGTAAAATCATTAGTAGGTAAAACACTTACTTCCTAAAGTCTAAAACACCGTAACATTATCTTTTCCTCTTGTAATAGTGAATTTCGGGTTAGCGGTAAACCCGACGATTGCTATTAAAGGTACCAAGAACACAATAGACACTGATACAATAGATATATTGCGTGGTGATCAATCTAATGCAACAGTGGGAGCTGACGAATACACATAATGGTGATAAATGGAGTAATTTGAATATCTCGGTATACGGGTTCCTTATCAACGAGACCATCACGGATGATACTGGGTGGCAGTGTTTCATAAGTCTGGCGGAGTGTTGCTGACACATTGTCCATATTATTTCATGATTATAGGATTAATTGGCGCACTGGACGACTGCGCAGGAAAACCACGAGAACCCTGCACTATATCATTCCTTCTGCAGCACAGCCACTGGACCTTGGCAATGCCTCCTGCATCACAGCTGCTGGACCTTGGCAGCACCTGCAGCACAACCACTGGACCTCGGCAAAACCTGCAGCACAGCCGTTGGACCTTGGCAACACTTGTAGCACAACCACTGGACCTTGGCAACAACTGCAGCACGGCCACTAGATTTTGACGCCTGTAGCTTAACCACTGGACCTTAGCAACAACTGTAACACAGCCGTTGAACCTTGGCAACACCTGTCGCACAGACGCTGGACCTTGGCAACACCTGCACCACAGCCACTAGATTTTGGCAACGCCTGTAGCACAATCACTGGTCATTAGCAATAACTGCAGCACAACCACAGGACCTTGGCAACATCTGTAGCACAACCACTGGACCTTGGTAGCACCTGCAGCACACCTACTGGACCTTGGTAGCACCTGCAGCACACCTACTGGACCTTGGTAGCACCTGCAGCACACCTACTGGATCATAGCAACACCTGCAGCACAGCCGCTGGATCTTGACAACGCCTCCTACAGCACAGCCCCTGGACCTAGGCAACGCCTCCAAAAGCACAGTTACTGGACTTCGGCAACACTTGCAGCTCAGTCACTTAACCTTGGCAACGCCCACTGTAGCACAACCACTGGACCTTGGCAACGCCTATTGAAGCACAGCCACTGGACCTTGGCAACGCCTACTACAGCACAACCATTGGACCTTGGTTACACCTCTTGCAAGCACAGTCACTGGACCTTGGCAACGCCTACTGCAGCACAGCCACCGGATCTCGGCAATACCTGCAGCACAGCTACTGGATCTCAGCAACACCTGCAGCACAGCGACTGGACCTTTGCAACGATTCCTTTAGCAGAGCCACTGGAGCTTGGCAACACCTGAAGCACAGCCACTGCACCTTGGCTACACCTTCTGCAGCAAAGCCATTGGACCGTAGCAACACCTGCAGCACAGCCACTGAACCTTGGCAACACCTTCTGCAGTCTAGCCATTGGATCCTGGCAACACCTGCAACATGGCCATTGGACTTTGGAAACACCTGCAACAGAGCCACTAGGCTTTGGCAATGCCTCTTGCGGCACAGCCAGTGACCTTGACAACACCTGCAGCACGGCCACTGGACCTTGGCAACACCTTTTGCTGTATAGTCACTGTTATTTGGCAATATCTTCTGCAGCACAGCCACTCGACCCTTGCAACACCTGCAGAGCAGCCACTGGACTTTGGCAATGCCTCCTGCAGCACAGCTACTGGACCTTGGCAACACATGCAGCACAACTACTGAACCTTGGCAATGCCTCCTGTAGCACAACCACTGGACCTTGACAACATGCAGCCACTGGACTTCGATAACATCTGCAACACAGCACTGGACCTTGGCTATGTTTCCTGCAGCAGTCACTGGACCGTGGCAATACCAGCAGCACAGCCACTAGGTCTTAGCAACACTTCTCCAACACAGCCACTGGACCTCAGCAACACTTTCTGCAGCACAGCCACTGGACCTTGGTAACATCCTCTTCAGCACAGCAACAGGACCTTGATAATGCCTCCTGTAGCAGAGCCATGGCATTCTGACAACTCCTGCAACAAAGCGATAGGAACATGGCTACAAGTCTTACAAGCACAGCCACGAGATCTTGGCAACTCCTGTAGCACAGCCATGGGATCTTGGGACAACTCCTCATGTGGTAGAGCCAAGGGATATTGGTAACAGCTCCTGCACCACAGCCAAGGGAATGGCAATGCCTCATACTTCACTGGCATGAGACCTTGGCAGCTCCTTTAGCATGCCATGGGTAATGTCTAGAGTGTAGACAGTGATAAGTATTTGTGTTTGTCTATGGAGTGTGGTTTTCGATGTGTTTATGTCGTGTGGGTTGGAGTTAAGGCTGAGTTGGGAGAGCGTTTGTTTAGTACTTGTCGGGTATTTCAACGTGAGTTTATTTTGTTGGTGTTATATATGTTGGTGGTAGGTACCACAAATCATAAGCACTATGGTCTTACCTTCTTGCAAGTGCATTTGTGTGCAGGAAATGCACGGCAATTGACTAGCAAATGCTCAGTGTCTTGTTTATGGTAGTTGCATCATGGGCATGAATGATCTTGGGATATGATGAAACGGTGTTTGTAGAGGGATATGGTGATGGGCAATGTTCAGAGCATAAGCATGAGAATGTGACTCATGTCTGTCTGGGCAGTAACACTACAACTGAAGCAGGAGCTGTGGGAATGTGTGATAAGAGTGTAAAGAAGTAAATTCTAGATTGATGTGGGTAAAACTGAGAGTGGATGGCGAGAGATGGTTGATTATTGGTGTTTATGCAACTGGCCATGAGAATAAAGATCATGAAAGATTAGTGTTATGGGAGTAGCTGAGTGAGTGTCAGTAGTTTTGATGTACAAGACCAAGTATTAGTGATGGGTGATTTAAATGTGAAAGTAAGTAATGTGAAAGTTGAGGGTACAATTGGGATGCATGGGGTATTCAGTGTTATTGATGGAAATAGTGAAGAGCTTATGGTGTTATAAACAAAAACAGACTGGTGATTAAGAATACTTGGTTTAAAAAGAGGGATATACACAAGTATACGTGAGTAGGAAAGATGATCAACAGGCATTACTAAATTACATATCAATTGATAGACATGTAAAGGAGAGACTCAGAGACTTCTGGGTGTAAATGTGGTGAGACGGGCAATTAATGTGATGTCTGATCACTATCTGGTGGAGGTGAGGGTAAAGATTTGTAGAGGTTTTCGAAAAAGAGGAAACAATGTTGGGGAAAAGAGAGCGGTGAAAGTAAGTGAGCTTAGAGAGAAGACATGTGTAGAAATCCCAGGAGAGACTGAGCTGCAGAATGGCAAAAGGTGAGAGTGAATGATGTTAGGGGACTGGGTGAGGAATGGGAGGTATTTAGGGAAGCAGTGATGGCACGTGCAAGAGATGCATGTGGTATGAGAAAGGTGGGAGTTGGGCAGATCAAATATGTTAGTGAATGGTGGGATGAAAAAGTAAAGTTGCTAGTGAAAGAGAAAGGAGAGGTGTTTGGGCTGTAATTAAAAGGAAGGAATGCAAATGATTGGGAGATGTATAAGAAAGCAGCAGCAGGTTAAGAAGAAGGTGCAGGGGCTCAAAACGAGAGCCAATGAGAATTGCGGTGAGAGAGTATTATTAAACTTTAGAGGATTAAAATTTGTTTGAAAAGAAGGTAAATGATGAGTGAATGACAAGAGAACAATGGGGAACATTGGTGAGGGGGACAAAAGGGTGGGGAACATTGGTGAGGAGGACAAAAGGGTAAGTGATAATAGGGAGTGACAAAGTGAAGAGATGGGAGTGAGTACATTGAAGGACTATTAAATGCATTTGAAGATAGAGTGGCAGATGTTGGGGGTGGTATGCCAAATGATAGAGTCAGAGAGAGTGGTTGGTGAAGAGAGAAGAGGTGATGAAAGCCTTGCATACGATGAAATATGGCAAGGCAGCGAGATTGGATGGTGTTGCAGTGGAGGTTGTTAAGAAAGGGGCTGACTGTGTTGTTGATTGGATGATGAGGATATTCAATGTTAGTATATGTATGAATTATCCCTGGGGATAGGGGAGAAAGAATACTTCCCATGTATTCCCTGCGTGTCGTAGAAGGCGACTAAAAGGGGAGGGAGCGGGGGGCTGGAAATCCTCCCCTCTTGTTTTTTTTTAATTTTCCAAAAGAGGGAACAGAGAATTGGGCCAGGTGAGGGTATTCCCTCAAAGGCCCAGTCCTCTGTTCTTACCGCTACCTCGCTAATACGGGAAATGGCGAATAGTTTGAAAGAAAGAAAGAAGATGTATGAATCATTGTGAGGTGTGTCAGGATTAGTAGATTGCATGTATAGTGCCATTGTATAAAGGCAAGGGGGATAAAGGTGAGTGTTCACACTACAGAAGTAAAAGTTTGTTGATTATACCTGGTAAGTTGTACGGTTGGGTATTGACTGAGAGGGTGAAGGCATGTACTGAACATCAGATTGTGGAGGAGCAGTGTGGCTTCAGAAGTGGTAGAAGATGTGTTGATCAAGTTTTTAAGTATTTCTCACACTCTTTAAAGTAAAAGAATGTGAGAAATACTTAAAAAACAGATGGATCTGTATGTGGCATTTTCTGTATGTGCTAAACTTAAAACACATTTCTATCCCTATGGATCATACAATCTAATAATGGTAACAATCATTTTCCACTTCCACAGTAAATTTGATAGAAGGTACTAAATTGTTATGTAAGGGAAGAAATGTTCGTAAAATTTTGTTTGTTGGCCAAACACAGAGAATATCATCTACATACCTAAACCAGATTGCCTTAGAGGGTAAGATATCCCTTAGTAATTTTGTTTCAAAGAATTCCATGTAAAAATTACATAATACTGGTGAAAGAGGGTTACCCATTGCCATACCAAATTTATGAGCATAATATTCTCCATTAAATCAAAATACAAAAATGGTTGTTTAATTTGTTTATGGATGGGGTTGTTAGGGAGGTAAATGCAAGAGTCTTGGAAAGAGGGGCAAGTATGAAGTCTGTTGGGGATGAGAGAGCTTGGGAAGTGAGTCAGTTGTTGTTCGCTGATGATACAGCGCTGGTGGCTGATTCATGTGAGAAACTGCAGAAGCTGGTGACTGAGTTTGGTAAAGTGTGTGGAAGAAGAAAGTTAAGAGTAAATGTGAATAAGAGCAAGGTTATTAGGTACAGTAGGGGTGAGGGTCAAGTCAATTGGGAGGTGAGTTTGAATGGAGAAAAACTGGAGGAAGTGAAGTGTTTTAGATATCTGGGAGTGGATCTGTCAGCGGATGGAACCATGGAAGCGGAAGTGGATCATAGGGTGGGGGAGGGGGCGAAAATTTTGGGAGCCTTGAAAAATGTGTGGAAGTCGAGAACATTATCTCGGAAAGCAAAAATGGGTATGTTTGAAGGAATAGTGGTTCCAACAATGTTGTATGGTTGCGAGGCGTGGGCTATGGATAGAGATGTGTGCAGGAGGATGGATGTGCTGGAAATGAGATGTCTGAGGACAATATGTGGTAGGAGGTGGTTTGATCGAGTAAGTAATGAAAGGGTAAGAGAGATGTGTGGTAATAAAAAGTGTGTGGTTGAGAGAGCAGAAGAGGGTGTTTTGAAATGGTTTGGTTATATGGAGAGAATGAGTGAGGAAAGATTGACAAAGAGGATATATGTGTCAGAGGTGGAGGGAACAAGGAGAAGTGGGAAACCAAATTGGAGGTGGAAAGATGGAGTGAAAAAGATTTTGAGTGATTGGGGCCTGAACATGCAGGAGGGTGAAAGGCATACAAGGAATAGAGTGAATTGGAACGATGTGGTATACCGGGGTCGACGTGCTGTCAATGGATTGAACCAGGGCGTGTGAAGCGTCTGGGGTAAACCAAGGAAAGTTCTGTGGGGCCTGGATGTGGAAAGGGAGCTGTGGTTTCAGTGGTCTGGTTCAAGGAAAAAGGAGAATCAGACAGCAGAAGATTTAGGTTGATCCAGAGAGCACTGACTTGAGCTAAAGTTATTCAGTTAAAGAATACAGAGGTATCATTTTAGAGCTGATGCAATGGATGTATTCAATGTATGGCTATGAAGCTTGTATGTTTGGAGAAGGTTCTGTGGAAGCCTCTGTGCTAAATGATGACAAAAGGCACAAAGGATACAGGTAAAGACAAAAAATGTAAAAAAAATTTATTATCTTATTTTCTTCTTATGTATATACCTTTTCTGCATTAATTAAAACCAGCTAAGAAACTCATGCTATAATTCTTTTAAACCAATTAATGCTAACACTCATTTATTTGAATGCTGCCAGAAATAGGCCTATATAAAATGTCTGGATAAATGGATGTTAACACTTGTGTGCAAGTGGCAATTGTGTTTGGGTACAAATAAATTCACTAATTGTGCCCATACATACAAATGTAACTGATGTAAAATTAAATGTAAATCAAAAGCTTCATTTTATCTATATAGCATATATCTAATAAGTTGAAATAATACAAAAAAAAAGACATTTAACAAATGGTGCTCAGATCTGAAATGCTCAGAAGAACCTAACTGGTGAGATCTCGGAAAATATGATCCTTCAGAAGAATCCATTTAATGCACATGACCTGAAATGACCAACTGATGATCTCAGCCATGACAATGACTGCTGCCCTTGTGAACCTTTTTGCTGGCTTAAACCAACAGACTTTGTATGACCGCCATAAACACTTACTTACCAGCATGTCATTTGTCTGGGTGTCAGAGTGAAAAACTAATTAAGACCTGCCTAAACTGGTTTAAATATGCATTAGCAGGGTATACAAATATAATAGTAAAAAATACAGTTTGGATACCAGCTTGGTTGTTAAGATCATAGGGAATCTAGACAAGTTAGATCTGTATTCACTGGGACTGACTGTGTTAATACCCATCACCTTGGGATATGGCCCACATCACACTGCCTTGCTTGGAATTCTCTCATCTCTTCCAATGAAAACCAATGTGAAAGTGATGGGTTTTACTGGCCAAAACTATTCTTTTTGATGTACAAAGATTATGATTATCACAAAAAAATATAAAATGTTAAACTTACTAATGGAGAGCAAAATCTCCTCTTTATACTGTTAATATATGAGCAATCACTTTTTTTTTTTACATACAAATACTTAAAGGAGATGCAGATGTTTGAGTTATTCACTATCTTCAGAGAGTAAATCCTGCATAGCAGCTC
Source organism: Panulirus ornatus (assembly GCF_036320965.1). Taxonomy (NCBI): domain Eukaryota; kingdom Metazoa; phylum Arthropoda; class Malacostraca; order Decapoda; family Palinuridae; genus Panulirus; species Panulirus ornatus. Next base: position 91,767,685 of record NC_092224.1, read on the forward strand.
GAGGCAAGGTTAGGAGTGCAAAGCTGAAGAACATAATCGTTCCTGAAGTCAATATACTCTCAATTCCAGGAGGTAATGCCCAACCGGATGCTTCCATTACAAAGCAATTGTTTCGCTTTACATCAGATGGATCACATTTACCTACTATCAAGAGGTCTCTACTGTTTGCTAAAGCAGTTGTCTCAATCTTGGCCTCACTGGGAACACGAAAGTTAGGCAATGGAGTCCAACCCATTGGATAATCATGTGTGAGAGCTTCAGTCCCTGTAATTTTAAGCTGACCTTGTGCACTTGGACATTCAATAGGTCTTGCACCTCCTATGACAAAGATGTTTCCATCATGACTAACTGCTGCTGCGTGACTTCTGCGTTCTTTAAGCTGAGGACCAGCAACCCAAATCTGTTGTCAATAATCATAAGTATGGATTAATTATACAGTACAATGTTACATATAAATAATTTTTCACACCTAATTGCCTTTCCACTTTTGTGAGATGGTTTAAGAAACATACAAACACTGGTCACATCAGGACATATCCACTCAAGCTGTTGAGTATTTAGTACTGAAACCAATGCCTACCATGCAATCCTAGCATAAAAGACTATTCCATGGATGACCATGACCACTTCAAATGGCCTGGTTTAGCCCCATGACAACATAGAATCCCTATGTACCACATCAATTCATTCCGTCACATGCATTCTGCTTGCTCTTCTGGACATTAATCCTTGATACTACAGAGCCTCCCTCACTCTACCCTTCCATACCCTTTTCAGTATAACCCTCCTCTTGCTCCCTCCACTTCTCATACATGCATCCTCTTAGTCTTTCTTTGTTCATCTTGTGTTCAAACCATTTCAGCAAACCCTTGTACTCACCACCATACCTCTATTTTACCAAACTGCTCCTTCCCCTTTTTGAAGCTCTATGTATAGCACCACCCTCTCAATCAGCATCTTCCTCTATAACTTATAAGGTATAATAATTGTGTAAGTAACACCAGAATGCCTCTCTTCTCTTTTACTAGCAACTTTCCTTCTTCACCCTACCACTCACTACCTTTTCTAATCAGCCCACCACCCAGGAAACAGATGTCTGCATGGTTGTTTAATTTGTTTATGGGCAGCTGGAGTGGATGGTATTGCTGTTGAATCTATTAAGAAAGTGGGAGATGGTGCTGTTGACTGCTTGGTAAGGATATTCAATGTATGATGGGTCATGGAGAGGTGCCTGAGGATAGGCAGAATGCATGTATAGTGCCATTGTATAAAAGCAAGGGGGATAAAAAGTGAGTGCTCAAACTACAGAGGCATAGGTTTGTTGAGTATTCCTGGTAAGTTGTATGGAAGGGTACAGAGCATTGGATTAGGGAGGAGCAGCGTGGTATCGGCAGTAGTAGAGGATGTGTGAATAAGGTGTGTGCTTTAAAGAATGTGTGAGAATTTTATTTATTCATTTATCATACTCTGTCGCTGTCTCCTGTGTTAGCGAGGTAGCACAAGGAAACAGACGAAAGAATGGCCCAATTCACCCACATACACATGTATATACATACATGTCCACACACGCACATATACATACCTATACATCTCAATGAATACATATACATACACACACAGACATATACCTATATACACATGTACATAATTCACACTGTCTGCCCATATTCATTCCCATCACCACCCCACCACACAATGAAATCCCAGTCCCCCTCCCCCACATGTGCACGAGGTAGCGCTAGGAAAAGACAACAAAGACCACATTCATTCACACTCAGTCTCTAACTGTCATGTATAGTGCACCGAAACCACAGCTCCCTTTCCACATCCAGGCCCCACAGAACTTTCCATGGTTTACCCCAGAAGCTTCACATGCCTTGGTTCAATTCATTGACAGCACGTCGACCCCAGTATACCACATTGTTAAAATTCACTCTGTTCCTTGCATGCCCTTCACCCTCCTGCATGTTCAGGCCCCAATCACTCAAAATCTTTTTCACTCCATCTTTCCATCTCCAATTTGATCTCCCACTTCTCCTCATTCCCTCCACCTCTGACATATATATCCTCTTGGTCAATCTTTCCTCACTCATTCTCTCCATGTGACCAAACCATTTCAAAATATCCTCTTCTGCTCTCTCAACCACACTCTTTTTACCACCACACATCTCTCTTACCCTTTCATCTCCAATTTGGTCTCCCACTTCTCCTCATTCCCTCCACCTCTGACATATATATCCTCTTGGTCAATCTTTCCTCACTCATTCTCTCCATGTGACCAAACCATTTCAAAATATCCTCTTCTGCTCTCTCAACCACACTCTTTTTACCACCACACATCTCTCTTACCCTTTCATTACTTACTCGATCAAACCACCTCACACCACATACTGTCCTCAAACATCTCATTTCCAGCACCTCCACACTCCTCCGCACAACTCTATCTATAGCCCACGCCTCGCAACCATATATCATTGTTGGAACCACTATTCCTTCAAACATACCCATTTTTGCTTTCCAAGATAATGTTCTCGACCTCCACACATTCTTCAGTGCTCCCAGAACTTTCGTCCCCTCCCCCATCCTATGATTCACTTCCGCTTCCATGGTTCCATCCGCTGCCAAATCCACTCCTAGATATCTAAAACACTTCACTTCCTCCAGTTTTTCTCCATTCAAACTTTTTTTTTTTTTTCTGTCTCCCGCGTTTGCGAGGTAGCGCAAGGAAACAGATGAAAGAAATGGCCCAACCCACCCCCATACTCATGTATATACATACACGTCCACACACGCAAATATACATACCTACACAGCTTTCCATGGTTTACCCCAGACGCTTCACATGCCCTGATTCAATCCACTGACAGCACGTCAACCCCAGTATACCACATCGATCCAATTCACTCTATTCCTTGCCCTCCTTTCACCCTCCTGCATGTTAAGGCCCCGATCACACAAAATCTTTTTCACTCCATCTTTCCACCTCCAATTTGGTCTCCCACTTCTCCTCGTTCCCTCCACCTCCGACACATATATCCTCTTGGTCAATCTTTCCTCACTCATTCTCTCCATGTGCCCAAACCACTTCAAAACACCCTCTTCTGCTCTCTCAACCACGCTCTTTTTATTTCCACACATCTCTCTTACCCTTACGTTACTTACTCGATCAAACCACCTCACACCACACATTGTCCTCAAACATCTCATTTCCAGCACATCCATCCTCCTGCGCACAACTCTATCCATAGCCCACGCCTCGCAACCATACAACATTGTTGGAACCACTATTCCTTCAAACATACCCATTTTTGCTTTCCGAGATAATGTTCTCGACTTCCACACATTCTTCAAGGCTCCCAGAATTTTCGCCCCCTCCCCCACCCTATGATCCACTTCCGCTTCCATGGTTCCATCCGCTGCCAGATCCACTCCCAGATATCTAAAACACTTTACTTCCTCCAGTTTTTCTCCATTCAAACTTACCTCCCAATTGACTTGTCCCACAACCCTACTGTACCTAATAACCTTGCTCTTATTCACATTTACTCTCAGCTTTCTTCTTTCACACACTTAACCAAACTCAGTCACCAGCTTCTGCAGTTCCTCACACGAATCAGCCACCAGTGCTGTATCATCAGCGAACAACAACAGACTCAATTCCCAAGCTCTCTCATCCATAACAGATTGCATACTTGCCCCTCTTTCCAAAACTGTTGCATTCACCTCCCTAACAACCCCATCCATAAACAAATTAAACAACCATGGAGACATCACGCACCCCTGCCGCAAACCCACATTCACTGAGAACCAATCACTTTCCCCTCTTCCTACACGTACACAAGCCCTACATCCTAGATAAAAGCTTTTCACTGCCTCTAACAACTTGCCTTCCACACCATATATTCTTAATACCTTCCACAGAGCATCTCTATCATCTCTATCATATGCCTTCTCCAGATCCATAAATGCTACATACAAATCCAATTGCTTTTCTAAGTATTTCTCACATACATTCTTCAAAGCAAACACCTGATCCACACATCCTCTAACACTTTTGAAACCACACTGCTCTTCCCCAATCTGATGCTCTGTACATTCTTTCACCCTCTCAATCAATACCCTCCCATATAATTTCCCAGGAATACTCAACAAACTTATACCTCTGTAATTTGAGCACTCACTTTTATCCCCTTTGCCTTTGTACAATGGCACTCGCAAGCATTTTGCCAATCCTCAGGCACCTCACCATGAGTCATACACACATCAAATAATCTTATCAACCAGTCAACAACACAGTCATCCCTTTTTTAATAAATTCTACTGCAATACCATCCAAACCCGCTGCCTTGCCAGCTTTCATCTTCCATACAGCTTTTACTACCTCTTCTCTGTTTGCCAAATCATTCTCCCCAACCCTCTCACTTTGCACACCACCTTGACCAAAACACCTTATATCTGCCACTCTATCATCAAACACATTCAACAAACCTTCAAAATACTCACTCCATCTCCTTCTCACATCACCACTACTTGTTATCACCTTCCCATTTGCCCCCCTCACTGATGTTCCCATTTGTTCCCTTGTCTTACGCACTTTATTAACCTCCTTCCAAAACATCTTTTTATTCTCCCTAAAATTTAATGATACCCTCTCACCCCAACTCTCATTTGCCCTTTTTTTCACCTCTTGCACCCTTCTCTTGACCTTCTGCCTCTTTCTTTTATACATCTCCCACTCATTTGCATTATTTCCCTGCAAAAATCGTCCAAATACCTCTCTCTTTCACTTTCACTAATAATCTTACTTCTTCATCCCACCACTCACTACCCTTTCTAATCTGCCCACCTTCCACACTTCTCATGCCACAAGCATCTTTTGCACAAGCCATCACTGCTTCCCTAAATATATCCCATTCCTCCCCCACTCCCCTTACGTCCTTTGTTCTCACCTTTTTCCATTCTGTGCTCAGTCTCTCCTGGTACTTACTAACACAAGTCTCCTTCCCAAGCTCACTTACTCTCACCACTCTCTTCACCCCAACATTCTCTCTTCTTTTCTGAAAACCTCCACAAACCTTCACTTTCACCTCCAAAAAATAATGATCAGACATCCCTCCACTTGCACCTCTCAGCTCATTAACATCCAAAAGTCTCTCTTTCACATGGCTATCAATTAACATGTAATCCAATAACACTCTCTGGCCATCTCTCCTACTTACATACGTATACTTAGGTATATCTCTCTTTTTAAACCAGGTATTCCCAATCACCAGACCTTTTTCAGCACATAAATCTACAAGCTCTTCACCATTTCCATTAACAACACTGAACACCCCATGTACACCAATTATTCCCTCAACTGCCACATTACTCACCTTTGCATTCAAATCACTCATCACTATAACCCGGTCTCGTGCATCAAAACTACTAACACACTCACTCAGCTGTTCCCAAAACACTTGCCTCTCATGATCTTTCTTCTCATGCCCAGGTGCATATGCATCAATAATCACCCATCTCTCTCCATCCACTTTCAGTTTTACCCATATCAATCTTGAGTTTACTTTCTTACACTCTATCACATGCTCCCACCACTCCTGTTTCAGGAGTAGTGCTACTCCTTCCCTTGCTCTCATCCTCTCACTAACCCCTGACTTTACTCCCAAGACATTCCCAACTCCCACCGGAGTTGTATGTGGCATTATGGATCTGGATAAGGAATATGATAGGGTTGGTAGAGATGCTTTGTGGAAGGTCTTAAGAATATAAGGTGTTGATGGAAAGGTACTAGAAGGTGACTAAGAGGAGCAAGAATAGTGCCTGGAACATCCCTTCTCCCCTCTTCTTGCAACTAAATTTCTAAAAGACGGAACAGAAGGAGGAGTCAAGCAAGGAGTGCTCATCTTCCTTGAAGGCTCACACTGGAGTGTCTGAATGTATGTGGCTGTAACCAAGATGAGAAGAAAGGAGACACAGGTAGTATGTTTAAGGAAAGGGACCTGGATGTTCAGGCTGTGAGTGAAACAAAGCTCAAAGTTAAAGGGGAATAAAAGATTGGGAATGTCTTAGGGGTCAAGTCTGGGGTTGGGGTGAAGGTAAAGGCTAAGAAAGGGGTAGCACTACTGCTGAAGCAGAAGCTGTGTGAATGTATGAAAGTGTATAAGTCAATGAGCTCCAGATTAATGTCAGTAAAAATTAAAGTGGACTGCAAGATATGGGTTATTATTAGTGATTATACACCTGGCCATGAGAAGAAAGATGATAAGAAGTGTTTTGGGAGCAGATGCACCCAAACCACAGCTCCCTATCCACAACCAGGCCCCACGGACCTTTTCATTAATTTGTATGTGGCATTTATGACTCTCAAGATAGCATATAACAGGGTTGATAGAGATGCCTTGTGGTAGGTCTTAGGAATACAAGGTGATGGAGGAAAATTACTATAAGCAGAGAAGTTCTTATCAAGTGTGTACAGTATGTATTTAAGAAAGTGTGTAAGGCATGTATTTAAAAAGAGAGAAGAGTGTGTGGTTCCAAATAAAGTAAGGCAATGTGACAGGTTATTTGGGAAAGTAGGTTTGAATGAAGAATATGAAGGAAGTGAAGCATTTTAGATACTTGGGAATGAGCAAGGCAGTGAATGGAAATATGGAAGTTGATGCATTAGAGGGTGGGTAAGGAGCCAAAGGTTCTTAGAACATTGAGGAATGTGCAAAAAGTCAGGTCATTATCTAAGAGGGCAAAAATGGGTGTTTGAAGATAGAGTAAACCCAATGATATATGGATACAAGGTAAGGTATATAAATGAGGATGTGCAGAGGAAGGTGGATGTGTTGGATATGAAATGTATGAGGATAATATTTGGTGTGAGGAGGTTTGATTGAGTAAATAATACAAGGATAAGAGAGAGGTATGATTAAGAGAGCAGAAAAGTGTGTACTGAAATGGACTGGATATATGAAGAGAATGAGAGATGAGAGGTTGACAAAGAGGATATATGTCCAGCAGTGACAGGGAAAAGGAGAAGGGGGAGACCAAACAGGAGATGGAAGGATGATGTGAAAATTATTTTGAGTGCATGGGGCCTGAACATGTAGGATGATGACAGGTGTGCATAGGATAGAGAAAATAAAAGTGCTGTGGTATACTGGGGGTGGTGTGCTATCAGTGAAATGAACTATGGCATGCAAAGCAGTTGAGAAAACATGGAAAGGTCTGTAAGCCTGGTTTTGTATAAGGGACTACGATTTCAGTGCATTACACCTAATATCTAAAGAATGGATGCAAGCAAATGTGGCTTTTCTTCATCTGTTCCAAGCACTAACGAACTAATGTGGGAGGTGGTGGACAAAAACAATATTAATTTGGCAAGGTATTTTTTCCACCTGTTTTCTGTATGGTGTGTTGCCAAAGGGACTGGAGTGTATGGACAGTGCCTTTCTGTTTTGCTATCCTTTTAATTCCACTGCTTTTAAGGACTCTACAACTCTATAAGTGCTGTTAAGGCTAGAACACCTCACTTGGACCTGGAGGTGGGGGTCTGTGTATCTGTATCTTTCACTCTAAACCATACTAATCTTCAACTCAGTTCCTTAGACTCTTTGACAAAGTTCTTTCCCTCCCTTTACTCTTATTCTCACATTAATACCCCTAACTTTACCCAATGAACATTCCGGAACCTCTGTATTCCTTTACTATTGTTTTGCTTAGACCTAACACATTTAGGTATCTCTCATCAAATATAGCATCTGTCTTTCCTCTCTCCTTATCTTGGCTACAGCCATACATGACTAAACATCACATCTGAGCCTTCAAGGAAGAATCCTCTCATGGCTTCTTAGAAAGTGATAATACAGGAATGAAGGATTGCTAGCCCTGCACACTTACTCCTTTTAGTCAACTCTTACTACATGCAGTAAATATGATGGTAATGCAAATCACCTCTAATCAGGGTAATAATTATTCTATTTTAGTTAAAAAATATAACACAACTACTGCCCCAACAATGTGCATCTTTCATTATTAGTTCATTGTACATACCTCTTCTTTTATACAGAAGATTTCTACAGCATCTAACACCCTGTAGAATAAGCCACAAGATGGTACTTCTTGTGATGGAGATCCTCCAATATAGTAGAGTCTTTCATTTGCTACTGCAAGTGCAGCCCCTCGACGTACGTTAGATATGGAAGGCAATGTTCTCCATTTATTCGCATATATATCAAATTCTTCTAAGTTTGAAATTTCAAGTTCTGTCTGCAATTAAGATACAATGTCAAATATGCTGTTAAAATAATATCATGAAACATGTAAGTGTAAATCAAACACATAATGCACACTGCTAATCAGGCAGGGTTACCTATACATTAAATCACACACAAAGTAATGAAGACTGGGCAGAAACGAGGATGGGTCAGGTGTGAAAGAAGGTCTCAATATGATTATTATCTAGCAGGTAATAAAATTCAGGATCCTGGGTGTGAAAAGCATTTGGGAGTCAACATCATCCTTAACCTTTTGCCAAATTCCTACATTACGAGAATAGTAACGGAAACCAACTGTCTTCTTGGAAATATCAAAATAGCTTTCAAGCATATGGTCAAGGAAATATTCAGCAAACTGTTCATAACCTACATAACACCAAAGCTAGAGTATACTTCTCAAGTTTAGTCACCACAGATAAAGTAGCACATAAAGCTAATTCAGAAGGTCCAACGGAGGGCTGCAAAGATGGTACTAGAATTAATTGAGCTAAGCTAAAGAAAAGTAAAGGGTAAAGGGTGACCTAATGACATCCTTTGAGTTTTTAAAACAGATCAATGATGTGGACAGTGAACAGTACTTCAGAAATGTAGGGATAGAGCAACCAAATGACATAACATAAAATTAAGCTGTACATTTTTTTCAAAAAGATGTAAAGAAGTACTTCTATAGAATAAGAATGGTGGATGAAAGGAACAAAAAGAGAGGACATGGTTAAAGCAGGCAGCATACATAAATTTATGAAATTATGTCACAGTAGAGAATGTTCACAAGAGAGGGTCTTAAGTATCAAAAGCCTTCCCCATACAGTACAATGTATCACAAGTTTGTTGAGTATTCCTAAGAAATCATACAAGAGGGAATTGATTGAGAGGGTGATGGCACGTACAGAGCATCAGATTCGGGAAGAGAAGTGTGGTTTCAGAAGTGGTAGAGGATGTGTGGATCAGGTGTTTGCTTTGAAGAATGAATGTGAGAAATACTAAGAAAAACATGGATTTGCATGTAGCATTTATGGATCTAGAGAAGGCATATGAAAGGGTTGATAGATGCTTTGTGGAAGGTCTTAAGTATATATGGTGTGGGGGGTAAGCTGCTAGAAGCAGTGAAGAGTTTTTACCAAGGATGTAAGGCATGTGTATGAGTAGGAAGAGAGGAGAGATATTGGTTCCCAGTGAATGTCGGTTGTGGCAGGGAGGTGTGATGTCACCATGGTTGTTTAATTTCTTTACGGATGGGGTGGTTAAGGAAGGTAAATGCAAGAGTTTTGGAGAGAGAGGCAAGTATGCAGTCCATTGGGGATGAGAGGGCCTGGGAAGTGAGTCAGTTGGTGACTGAGTTTGCAAAAATGTGCGGTGGAGAAAGTTAAGATTAAATGTGAATAAGAGCAAGGTTATTGAGTTCTGTAGGTTGAGGGACAGGTTAATTGGGATGTAAGTTTGAATGGAGTAAAATTGGAGGATGTGAAGTGTTCTACATATCTGGGAGTGGACTTGACAGTGAATGGAACCATGGAAGCAAAAATAAGTTACAGAGTGGGGAGGGGGTGAATGTTCTGGGAGCGATGAAGAATGTGTGGCAGGAGAGAACGTTATCTCAGAGCAAAATTGGGTATGTTTTAAGGAATAGTAGTGCCAACAATAATATATGTTTGCGAGGCATGGGCTGTAGATAGGATTGTATGGAGGGTGGATGTCTTGGAAATGAAATGTTTGAGGACAATATGTGGTGTGAGGTGGTTTGATCGAGTAAGTAATGAAAGGGTTGGGGAGATGTGTGGAAATATAAAGAGTGTGGCTGAGACAGCAGAAGAGGGTGTGTTGAAATAGTCTGGACATGTGGAGAGAATGAGCGAGAAAAGATTGACAAAGGAGATATATGTTTGTTTCAGAGGTGGAGGGTACAAGGAGAAGCGGGAGACGAAACTGGAGGTGGAAGGATGGAGTGAAAAAGGTTTTGAGCGATCGGGGCCTGAACATAGAGGAGGGTGAGAAGCATGCACAGAATAGAGTGAATTGGAATGATGAAAAAGCCAGCTGACAGTAACAAAAGCACACATCACATTTGGTCACAAACTGAATCGCAAAGAAACTAAGATATGAGCAGCTGGTAGGAGGTAAATATTTCCAACACATTTACCCTCTCCCTTACATTTTCATCCACAGTCCAAGACTTGCATCCATACAACACCAGTGAAGCTAATACACCTTCGAACAAACATAATTTTGCCCTCCCAGATAACAACCTCTCTTTCCATACATTCCTAAATGCTCCCAAAACCTTCATCCCATCATCCATCCATAGTATGATTCATTTAGCTTCCAGTTTCATTTGCTACCATGTCCACTCCAAAGTATCCTAAATACTTCACTCCCTTCAAATTTTCTCCATTTACACTAATCTGTCTCTATGCACTGCTAAACCTAATAACCTTGCTTTCATTCACTTTCTCCTTTTACTCACACTCTCCCAAACTCAAACATCAACCTCTGCAATTTCTCACCTGAATTTATCGCAAGCAAAAAGCCATCAGCAAACAAGAACTGACTCTCCTCCTAGGCACCTCCCACACCCAACAAACAATGTACTCGTTCCTCTGTCCAAGACCCTTGCATTTACCTCCCTCACCACATCATCCATAGACATTTTAAACAGTCATAGTGACATCAGACAACACTGTTGCACATCCATCTTTACCTTTAAGAACCCCCACCCAAACACACACACACACACCACCACCACCATAAACTTACACATATGCCTTACTTCCTTGATATAATCTCCACACTGCTTTTAACAGCCTTCCTCCCTTACCATATGTTCAGAACACATTCCACAAAGCATCTCTATCAACCTTATATGCTTTTTCAAGATCCATTAATGCAACATACATATCCCTTCATTACTCTAAGTATTTCACACCTACATTCTTCAAAGCAAACACCTGATCCACACATCCTCTACCACTCCTGAAACCTTACTGTTCCTTCCCAGTCTAATGATCTATGCATGCCACCACCCTCTTAAACATCACTCTTCCATAAAACTTATCAAGTGTTCAGCAAACTTATACATTTGTGATGTCACCTTTGTCCCCTGTGCCATCATACAATAGTACTATACATGCATTCTGCCAGTCCTCAGGTACCTCATCATGATCCATACATACACTGAAAATCCTAACAAATCAATGAACAACACAGTCATTCCCTTTCTTAAGAAATTCACTTGTAGTACCATTCACTCCAGACACCTTGACATCTTATGCATGGCTCTCAGTAAGTTTCCTCTTTTCACCAAACTAGTTGTGATAACTCTCTCACCTCCCCATCCACACAAACTACCAACCACTCTATCATCAAACACACTCTTCACCACATCAATGACTGTTACCACTTTCCCATCTGCCCCTTTCACAGAAAATTCCCTTTTGTTTCTTTTATTTTTCGCACTATCAACCTCCTTCCAAAACACTGTATCATTCTCCCCAAAGTTTGCTGACACTTGTGACTAAGTGGGGCAAGACCAGAGCCTGGGAACCCTCTTTTCCTCATACTTCAATTTCTAAAAGCTGAAAACAAGAAGGGGCCAAGAAAAGAGGGACCATCCTCCTCAAAGACGTACTGACAAACCTACAAAAATTTGATTGTGCACCGAATGCCGGTAACGCAAAAGGATTATAGGAGGCAGAAGCTTTACCCTGTACAACTGGATCCACGTGAATTATCCATACTTTGCGAACTCCCGAGCCGTTGACATTCGTATGCATACCGAGCAGTCCAGCGAGGTAATCGTGAGAAAGTATACCAGTTACCATAGAAAGATAAAACTGACTGAAATATGTAGAGGCTGGGATGCCTGAAATTCTATGGATGTAAACAAGATGAGAAGAAGGGAGAGACAGGTTGTACATTTGAGAAAGAACCTGGATGCTCTTGCTCTAAGTGAAAGAAAACTCAAGGGTAAGGGGGAAGAATGGTTCAGGAATATCTCATAGGTAAATTCAGGGGTTAGTGTGAGGGTAAAAGCTACAGAAGGGTAATATTTCTGCTGAAGGAGGAGTTGTGGAGACGTGTAAAATAAAGTGTAAGGAAAAGCATCCCAACTGATGTTGGGATAAATTAAAGTGGATTACGATGGTGGGTGATCATTAGTGTTTATGTACCTGGAACAAAGAATTGAGGAAGAGAGGCAACTGTTTTGCCAGGAGCTGATTGAATGTGCCAGCAGTTTTGATGCAAGAAATTGGATGTCAGCTATGGGTGATTTGAATGCAAGAGCTGTTTGACTGTGGATGGTAAGTGCTGGTTTCAATAAAATAAACATTAGAGCTAAAGATCTTCATTTGATCCTGACCCTACCTTGCGAAGACAGGAGAAGCAATTTGGTACAGATAATCATCATTAACATTATCATAGTAGATATACTTTAGAAAAACGAATGCAAAAAACAACTTTAATCTGAAATAATAGAAACATATATCATGAGGGCTTCCTATGAATCATATACTGATGGGACTTACATTTGAATGAAATGATGAACTTACCTCACCATTTAATCCCCCTGTAACAAATAACTTTCCTGCATGTGCTACAACCTGTGGTAAACAACAAGCATATGGCATCGGAGACATCATGGTCCAGCAATTCGACCGAGGATCATATCGCTGAACATCATTCTTTATTCCTCCATCAACACTCATTCCACCCAGTGCAAAAAGAAACCCACCTGTAAAGAAATTACTCCAATACACTTTCGAAAAATTTTTCCCGTTAACTGAATCACAAAATCAGACTGATTTCTAGTACATGGCATTCAACCATTATTCACATCTAGTTCCGATAAGTGACAGCCTCTTCTTCACAAAATTGAGATAAAAATTACTGCTTTTTCCTTGTCTTATTCAGTATTAAATGCTTACTTAACAAATGAGGTAAATACAGAGTTTATGGCATCAATTGGCTAAAAACTATCATATGGGTTTCGGCTGTGTAGGTCAGGGTCAGGAGGAACATACTGTCTCTTAATCTTTTCTTTATTTCTATACTTGCACTTCTACCTTTCATTATGTAAATAAGAAACCCAATGACTCTTCTACCCTGTACTGCTCTCTCCCTAATCTCTCCTTCCATATCACCAAACTTACACAAGATAACTCCTAAAAACTTAAATTCTGTCATCTCTTCCAGTCTTTCTCCCCCTTTAAGTATGACAAAGTTTAGTGCACTTTCTTCTCTTACTGTATATGGCCTTGTGAAATCAAAACCTTCCCTTTGTTTCCTTTCCCTACTATCTATATCTCTGATGCCCATTCCCTCTGGGCACTCCCTCAAAAGGGTGCCCATGGCAAATGAGTCTCCATAACTGATGAACTCAAGTGCTGCCTCTTTGCCTTTAATGCCTCATCCTTACCAGGCCACTGGCAGAGGGCAACTCTAGCCAAGTGTTTCCAGAGGCTCCTCCCTAATCTTTCTGCAGACTACTTCTACCTATGGTTCCAAAGAGTTTTAAACACTGTGAAGAAAAGCAAGTTCCCTCACAAAGTTAGAATCCCAAAGCTTTCAAACCACTGTATGACAACTCTTTCAAATAAAACACATTAAATTCTCAAGATCCTAGAGAAAAATGCACTCACACACCCATCCTTTTTATGGTAAACAAGCACTCCTGCATCACTGTGGTATGATCACCCAATACTGTGTAAGGGTTTGGATAATCAAATAATTCCTTATAGTCTTAAAGTGATGCAGTATCTTAAAAAAAAAAAAAAAAAAACTTGATTATTCCTGCTTCCTCCTGACTGTCAACTAAACAAGATTTATCTGAGCCCTAGATTAGCCAATGCCAAGTAGTGCAAAATACAAAATTTCTGTCAAGGGTATATGCCAGAACCATGAGCTAGATTGGATCTCTAAGAGCTGAAATAGAGTGGTCCTATAACTCGATTGTTTGTTTATCATCCTGCTCTAACCAGAATAACATAAAGGTATCAGTTACTGTACAAAGGAGGAAGACATTGTAGGAGAAATTCAACAATCTACACTACATTAATTACACCAATCTTATTTGCTCACACTGAATGACCATTAGCTGTTAAGTATAATAAGAACCAAACACCCTCTTACCTTCTACAACAAGGGCAGGTTTTACTCTGGGATGACACATTGGTGGCAACCGCACATGAGCCCCTGCATGTTTTCCTGAACTGAGGATATCAACTAGGTAAATATTGGTACAGCCATCACAACACGCTAAAACAGTCTTCATGCCTCGCTCTCTGATGGACCGAATTCTTCGTGTCTTATTAAGGGCATCTAATACTCTTGTGGCACCAGGAGAGTCCCAAGGAGGATTGGCAGCTCGTAGGTCTTGTAAAGCTCGCTGGAACTTTGGGTCATAATTGAGATCAGAGGACTCCCGTAAGCAGCTAGTAACCAAAGATCTGGAAATTTTCACCTAGTTAAGTAGTCTAATTCAAATAATTGTAAATTACGTATTTTTTCTAATTAAGCCTCCATTACTCATCAAAATAAACTATAAACATCCTTTTCACATCTCATCAACCTGTTCTACTCCTAATATTCAATAAGAGTTTTATTCTTAATCAAAACCTAGTTATTACTACAATGAAGAATATATACACTAGTAAAATCATCATCATTCTCGATCTAAAATTACTTAGAGGAAAAAAGTTTTTAATACTGTATATTCACAATATTGAGAAACATAATATCTTCTGTTTTGCATAAGATAAAAAAAAATTCAACTATGATTTCATTACACTATGTCCTACAAAGCATTCGAAAACAAATGCACGAGTACAAACACTGATAAAGTAAAGACCTTCACTAATGCCTTACTCAACATCTGGAGATGCTGATAGGTTGGAATTAAGCCACACTACGAGAGCAGTGAGAACATCCAACTCAGATTTAACTGCTAACCCATCTTGAGATAAAAGAATCTTCAAGCGCTCCTCACTCAGGTTACGAAATTCCTCTGTGCGCACAATTTGCCTGAAATATAAGAAATGCATGTAAATTACTGAAATAGCATATTATCTTTTAAAAAGTTAACTTGAAGGAAAATATCATCTTGGTATAATTATAGGTACTTGAACCTCAACAACTGATAACTTAAAAAATTTTGACAAAGAAATCATATTTACCTTACTTGGAAGAACTGTTGGTTTCAAAAATATGACAAACCATTTCTCTACCAGGAGTAAAGCCCTATGAACATTAGTGTCAGCACTTGCTCACATGAAAGGGGTTAAAAAATCATTTTTCTTCAAGAAATAGTATTAATCTGTTTGTTTTCTATTTTCAGTGACCACCATAATATCTAGGTGGCCAGCTAATACTTATTCATACATCCTACAACCAAAGGGCATCCCACCTAGGCCTCTGACATTATTAGCAAGGTGGTACGGTAGCACCACCAGATCGCCCACCTAAGCTTATCGTTCACTATGCATCAAAGTCTGTATCTAGGGATGTCACTGTCATGAAATGTTTCTCTGAAAAGGAAAGGAAAGACATGAAAAAATAAAATAATATCTAAAGGGTTCTGCCTCTAGCACAGTAATAGCTTTTTGAGGTTCAATTCTAACATATCTCATATCTGAATAAAGCTCTGAGAGCAAAAAAAACATTACATTACATATTTTTTTCATACATATTTTCATACATTTCCCACACTAGCGAGGCAGCATTAAGATCAGAGGACTGAGCCTTAAGAGGAAATTTCCTCACTTGGCCTCTTTCTCTGTCCTTTTTTGGAAAATTAAAAACAGAAGGGGAGGATTTCTAGCCCCCCGCTCCCTCCCCTTTTAGTCACCATCTACGACATGCAGGGAACACATGGAAAGTATTCTTTTTCCCCTATCTCCAGGGATAATTATATATTATCCATAATCACTCTTTCCTGCACCAGCGAGGTAGCACCAGAAAACAGACGACCAGAAAACAGACGAAGAAAAGCCCATCCACTCGTATACACACACACACATACATATATATATAAATAAACGTCCACATACACATATACATACATATACATATCAACATACACATACATATACATACACACACACTGACATACATATATACACATGTATATATTCATGCTTGCCTTAATCCATTCCTGTCATTACCCCACCCCACAGGAAACATCGCTACCCACACTTCAGTGAGGTAGCACCAGGAAAGCAGACAAAAAAGGCCACATTCATTCACACTCAGTCTCTAACTGTCATGAGCAATACACTGAAAGCACAGCTCCCTATCCACATCCAGGCCCCACAGACCTTTCCATGGTTTACCTCAGATGCTTCACATGCTCTTGTTCAGTCAATTGACAGCACATCAACCCCAGTATACAACATCATTCCAATTCACTCCATTCCTTGCATGCCTCTCACCCACCTGTATGTTTAGGCCCTCATCACAAAATAATTTTCACTCCATCCCTCCACCTCCAATTTGAACTCCTGCCTCTCCTTGTTTCCTCCACCTCTGACACACATATCCTCTTTGTCAATCTTTCCTCACCCCCGCTTCTCCTTATTCCCGCTACCTCTGACACATCTATCCTCTTTGTCAATCTTTCCTCACTCATTCTCTCCATATGTCCAAACCATTTCAACACACCCTCTTCTGCTCTCCCAACCACACTCTTTTCATTCCCACATATCTCTCTTACCCTTTCATTACTCAATTGATTAAACCACCTCGCATCACATATTGTCCTCAAACATTTCCAACACATCCACCCTCCTATGTACAACCTTATCTATAACCCATGCCTTGCAACCATATAACATTGTTGTAGCTACTAGTTCTTCAGTCATACCCATTTTTGTTTTCCAAGATAACATTCTCTCCTTCCACACATTCTTTGTCACTTCAAGAACCTTTGCCCCTCCCCCACCGTGTGACTCACTTCCACTTCTATGGTTCCATCCACTGCTAAATCCACTCCCAGATATCTAAAATACTTCACTTCCTCCAATTTTTCTCCATTCAGACTTACATCCCAATCTATTTGTCCCTCAATCCTACTGAACCTAATAACCTTGCTCTTATTCACATTTACTCTCACCTCTCTTCTTTCACACACTTTTCCAACCTCAGTCAGTAACCTCTGCAGTTTCTCACATGAATCAGTGACTAGAGCTGTATCATCATCAAATAACTGACTCAATTCCCAGGCCCTCTCATCCCCAACAGATTTAGAAATTGTCCCTTCCTGTTTTACTTTTCCAAAAGAAGGAACAAAGAAGGGGGCCAAGTGAGGACATTCCCTCTAAGCCTCAGTCCTCTGTTCTTAACACTACCTCGCTAATGCTGGATAAGGTGAATACATATGATATATAACATAATTCTTTTCATAAATGTCGCCATTTTCTGCATTAGCGAGGTAGTGTGGAGATTAGGTGAAATGTTTGAGGACGATATGTGGTGTGAGATGGTTTGACTGAGTAAGTAATGAAAGGGTAAGAGAGAGGTGCGATAATAAAAAGTGTGGTTTACATGAGTTTACATGAGAATGAAAGACAACAGTTGGCCTGATTGGCCCATGACTGAGAAGTCTGGTAAAAAAAAAAAAAAGGATTTTGACTTTGACAAGAAAATGTAATTCAGCTCAGCAGCCTTCTAGTGTCCCTATTACCGTTGTTGTTTATACAGTTTATTTCTGGTGCTTTTCTCAAGAGTATACCTGAATTTATAAAATATCATTCACTACATCTGACAGTACCTTATTCTAGTGCTCACCACAACCATAGGAAAAGAAGCTTATCCACACATCCACACTACATCTTTTGAGTTTTATTCCAACTGTCATGGCAACCATATTTTTTTGTATTTCAAAAAGATGTTCGTGACTTTGAGTGATCAGGGCCTGAACATGCATCATGCATGAGTGAGAGGTGTGCAAGGAATAGAGTGAATTGGAACAATGTGGTATACTGGGTTCAATGTGCTGTCAATGGACTGAACCAGGGCATGTGAAATGTCTGGGGTAAACCATGGAAAGGTCTGTGAGGCCTGGATGTAGATAGGGAGCTGTGGTTTCGGTGTATTACATGAAAGCTATGAATGACTGAGGAGATAAATACAATAACTATGATAAAAGGAGGTCCTTTTGAACCACCAAGTTGTAATGAAGGAAAAGTAATATAAGAAAAGTTTACTGCTAATTAAAAAAAACACACACCTATGCTTGAAGTGCTGGCAGACAAAGTCTTGAGCATAATGAACAAGTCGTGGACAGGAGAACTGCTGTGCAAATTGAAGTATTCCCAAGCAATTGTCCACATCAATCCTGCTCATCAAGTATTGAATGCACAGTTCCTTTAAAAGAAAACACATCAAATAAGAACTTTTGAAGAAAGAAATCACTTTCAGCACATTGACAAGAAGTTAAAGTACATACACTCTTCCTTATCATCACTATGGAAGCTAAAAGAAAGAAAAGATTTTTGAACAACGAAAAACTGTTTCTCTCTGTAACAGTGTCCCATAAGATACAAGAGAATTTACATGTGTGTCCACAGTTTAGAAGACTCCAACCCCTTATTCTATTGAGATTTATACCTCTTACCCTTCACAAACCTTCCAAACAGTAGTTGTGACAACAGCTCAACTTACAAAGCATACATGATAATATATGCTTGGCAGCAAATAGGGGCATTAAAATTGATGTATTAGACCTCACCAAGGAAGTTAAAAACTATTTAGCAGGAATTATTCAATAAAGTTCAAGGAGAAATTAGGAAAATACACATAGTGACTGACAGAAACATATAAAACCATACTTGGGGTGACCACAGAACAATGAAAAGACTCAAGCTAAGGTTGAAGTCAGTTCTGAATAAACCTAATATGGATGAATATAAAAATGTCAATAAAAGAAGCAGCATTTTCCAACAAGCAAGACATGCTAACTGAGAGCATTATGATATATTTACCAAGATCATTTCAAGTACAGAAGCTTTCAAATATGCTTAGTTTCAATTTTGAAATAAAGTTTTTTGAGCTGAAAAATAACCTGAACTATTATTACCTGAAATTTTTTTGTATTTTTCTCAAAAAAAAATAGAAATCCTTTGACATCTCATTATAAGGAGTATTTTTCATGCTGAATACAAAGCTAGGGTTGAAATATTCTTTGGTCATCTTCATAACCTTTCGTTTGGTCATCTTCATAACCTTTAAGTTGTTAAATGAAGATATTTTCAAAGTATCAACTCACCATCAGCATTATATTTACTGGGTATCTATCGGTAACTGAGAGAATTATGATATATTTTCAATGATTATTTCAAGTATGGAAGTGTTTGAATAAGCAAAGTTTCAATTTTGAAATAAAAAGATTTTGACCCAAAAATATTTTCTCAAAAAAAAAAAAGATTTCCTGTAAAACATCATTAAATGGAGTATTTTCCACTCTGAATACAAATCTGGCACTGAAATTTCATTTGCATGTCTTTATGACCTTATTTGTTGAACACAAACCTGGGGTTAAAATAATGTTTGGTTATCTTTATAACCTTTAATAAATGTTAATGATATTCTATAATTCATATGTGACCATTTACACTGTATTTTCTCGTTATCTTTCGGAGGCTGCAAGCATTATGATATATTTTCCATGATTATATCAAGTATAGAAGCGTCTGAATATATCATACTTATTTTTTGAAATAAAAAATTTTGGAGCTGATAATTTTCCTGCAATTTTTTGTATTTTTCACAAAAAAACTTATTTCCTTTGAAACCTCATTATAAGTATTTTTCATGCTCAATACAAATCTGGGGTTGAAATATCGTTTGGTCAACTTTACAACCTTTATTTAAGCTGTTAAATGAAGATATTTTTAAAGTATCATCTGATCATTAGCACTGTATTTACTGGGTACCTATCGATAATAGAGCATTATGATATATTTTCCATGATTATTCCAAGTGTACAAGTGTTTGAATATGCTAAGTTTCAATTTTGAAATAAAATGTTTTTTGAGCTGAAAAGTACCCTGAACTATTACCTGCAACTTTTTTTATTTTTCTTATAAAAATAGATTTACTTTGAAACCCCACTATAAGAAGTATTTTTTCATGCTGAACAGAAATCTGGGGTTGAAATATTGTTTAGTCGTGTTTCTTTATATTATCATACCTTGCATATCATACTCCTGCATTAGCGAGGTAGCACAAGGAAAGGAAACAGATGAAAGAATGGCCCAACCCATCCACATACGTATGTATATACATAAATACCCACACACACACATATACATACCTATACATTTCGTATACATACATATTTCATATTTTTTTTTTTGTCGCTGTCTCCCACGTTTGTGAGGTAGCGCAAGGAAACAGACGAAAGAAATGGCCCAACCCACCCCCATACACATGTATATACATACGTCCACACACGCAAATATACATACCTACACAGCTTTCCATGGTTTACCCCAGACGCTTCACATGCCCTGATTCAATCCACCGACAGCACGTCAACTCCAGTATACCACATCGATCCAATTCACTCTATTCCTTGCCCTCCTTTCATCCTCCTGCATGTTCTGGCCCCGATCACACAAAATCTTTTTCACTCCATCTTTCCACCTCCAATTTGGTCTCCCTCATCTCCTCGTTCCCTCCACCTCCGACACATATATCCTCTTGGTCAATCTTTCCTCACTCATTCTCTCCATGTGACCAAACCATTTCAAAACACCCTCTTCTGCTCTCTCAACCACGCTCTTTTTATTTCCACACATCTCTCTTACCCTTACGTTACTTACTCGATCAAACCATCTCACACCACACACTGTCCTCAAACATCTCATTTCCAGCACATCCATCCTCCTGCGCACAACTCTATCCATAGCCCACGCCTCGCAACCATACAACATTGTTGGAACCACTATTCCTTCAAACATACCCATTTTTGCTTTCCGAGATAATGTTCTCGACTTCCACACATTCTTCAAGGCTCCCAGGATTTTCGCCCCCTCCCCCACCCTATGATCCACTTCCGCTTCCATGGTTCCATCCGCTGCCAGATCCACTCCCAGATATCTAAAACACTTTACTTCCTCCAGTTTTTCTCCATTTAAACTTACCTCCCAACTGACTTGACCCTCAACCCTACTGTACCTAATAACCTTGCTCTTATTCACATTTACTCTTAACTTTCTTCTTTCACACACTTTACCAAACTCAGTCACCAGCTTCTGCAGTTTCATACATATTTCCATATTTACATATTCATAAATAAATGGGGGGGTTTTCATTTCATTTGTGGCGGGGTGGCAACGGAATGAATAAGGGCAGACAGTATGAATTATGTAAATGTGTATATATGTATATGTCTGTGTCTATATATATATATATATATATATATATATGTATACGTTGAGATGTATAGGTATGTATATGTGTGTGTATGGATGTGTATGTATATACATGTGTACGTGGGTGGGTCGGACTATTCTTTCATTTGTTTCCTTGCACTATCTCACTAACACGGGGACAGCGATAAAGTATAATAATTAAAAAATTATTGAATCAGACACATGATAAACAATTCTTCATAAAGTCTTTGAAAAGGAAACATATGGGTATGCAAAGATTACATGCTCAACCTTTTCACCCCTAAGTTGGAAAAAAATTAATCCAAAACCTATTACAACAGAGGAGAGGATTCCCATGGATGAACAGCTAGAAAATTTCTCAAATGAACAAGGCCTTTGATAAATGCCATTTACTTTGCCAAGATGGAGGAAGGAAGTGTCCTCAAGAATAACAACCCAAATGGGTCCAATATATGTTACTTCTAAGGACACTGATAATGGGATCCAGTGTCTCTCTCTCTCTCTCTCTCTCTCTCTCTCTCTCTCTCTCTCTCTCTCTCATAATGCTGTGGCATATCATTCTACTTTATCAACCATTTCTCTCCCTGGGTATGCTATAAGATACCAACATTGATTAACCCCACTTTGAGAGGGTAAGTAAATATCATTAAATCATTCTTCAGCATCAGGATCATATAGGCATAGTAAGTCGAGACGATGGAACTCAAGTTTATTCTTACTACTGCCTTATAACAAAAAGTAAGGGGGAGCACATATTGGTGATGTGATGCATGACATATTCATGTTCATTCTACCTCATGTCTTTCCTATGAAAATTTCCTTCAGGCATATCAACCTTGCAAGGTATTTTTTCTACCTGCTTTCCATCTGGTGTATGCCAAAGGGAGTAGAGGGTGGAAGAGAGCCTTTGCTTTTAAGGGGACTGCATTTTTTCCCCAAATAATGTTAAGGCTAGACCACCTCACTTGGGCTCCTAACTTCAATGGCTAGCACATACCAAACAGGAAGAGTTAGATCATATCGGGCCCTTGATATCCCACAGTAACCAGCTCTGCACAAGTGATTGCACTATCATTCTGATTTGCATATGTTAAAGTCATGCCTAAAGTTATCTTAGGCCCTTGTTGACCTGCATGCTGATCATATTCCCTGTCATGCTGAATATGTTACTGAATTACACTTGTATCTTTTCTTTAAATACATGTACTTATCCTCATTTCTTATCCATCTTCTCATAGTTACTTTTCTTAACCTCTCCTCCATTTTTATCTTTTTCTTTTTCTCTCCCTTTTTACCAAATTCTTCCAGTTTGTCAAGGCTTACCTATTGATTGAGCTTTCATTCTATGATTGGAACCTTTGTCATAAAAAGGAATAACCAATTATCCCTCATGACAAAATTAAAACATGAATCAAATTTGGTCTGACAGTGGTAAGTTACAACTATACTACTGTGCCCACTTTAATTCTATTAGTAATAATATAAACCAACCTTCAGATCAGTCATAAGCAGAAGATCACTTGCTTGTAAGATATCTTGAATATTATCATTATCTAGGATGACTCTCCCAGAATAAATGAAATCCAGTATGAGTTCAAATGTTTCACAGGTAATGTCCAACCTTGGCTCAGATGTACGGTGGGCACCATGCTGAGATTCTTCCTCAAATTCATAGAGAACTCTGAGAAAAAAAAATCAAATAATATTGTTGTTAATGAATTAAATACCATGAAAACAAAATATTCAATCACTGTGAAGGGTTAGTACAGGTACACCACCTATTTTCCGGCAACTGATGGTTCGGCACCTCCTTTAGTCTGGACAAAATTACGTAAGGGAACTTGAAATTACTGCGGCCACCAGACTAGTTTACTGGGTGGCTACAGATGGCATTGTGTGTAGGACGTGCTTTACACTGCACTTGTTGGTGGTGATACTGCAATTCTGTGAGATTCTTAGCCTATTTTGCTTAAATTTAACCCATCTATGGCTTCTAAGACAATGTCAGTTGTGGTGTCAAACATAAACACAAGTCCATATCGATCCAAGATAAAGTAGAGCTGTTCAAAAAATGGACCATGGTGTTTCGGAGCATAAGCTGTGTGACATCTACAGTATTGGTTCATAAACTGTTTATGATATAAAGAAGCAAAGGGAGAAAATATTGAAATTCTATGCAGATAGCAATTCCAAGAAGCAAATGATAATTAGAAAAACTATGAAAGATGGTAAGAGTACTGAGTATGACCAAGTGATGATGGAATGGTTTCAACAGGGTCAGAGTAACGGGGTGGACTTGTCAGGTAGCATGATAACAGACCAGACTTAAATTACAACATGAGCACCATGGAATTTCCATGAGTAAAGTGTGTGGAGAAAAGTGGTCTGCAAACCACTGCATTATTCTGGCAATGCACAGCTAGGAAAATGCTAACAACAGAAGACGAAGAAGATCCCACAGGATTAAAAAAATTTAAGGAGAGACTTACCATCTTAGGGTGCTCAAACATTTAACATTTGTTTAATCTAAATTTCTAGCAGCCCAAGGTATACTTTAGATGCATGGGAGATGTATAATTAGTGGGTTTGGTGGTTGAGGTAAGTTAATGAATTATTATTACCACAGTTGGTCAGGCAAAATATTAATCCGGTTAGGAGTTGGAACCAAGAGTGCCGGAAAATCAGTGGTGTACCTGTATTGTTTAGACCATTTGTACTAAGATTCAGATATTCTACACTGGAGGTAAAAATTACATGAATCAGCCTCAGCTATTGGTGGATGGAGGTCAGGTATTGCCCTATCTCCTGGTGACAGTTCTTTTCATGGTAAATAACATGGAGCACTTCTACATGGTCTGCCATACACACTTAACTTGCACACAGTCTTCTCAGGTAATATTTTCATTTCTCTTTTTTTTCATTAATTCCTCCTCAAGTATAACTTTCACATAAGTATTAAGAACACTACAATGGTATAGAAACTGCAACCAAAGGTGAAAGAAAAATGCTCTTCTCTAAAAATCGTGAAAAAAGGTACCGAAGGCATGGAAAAGGGGAAATGTCGCACCCACTGATAAGGAAGGAGATTGAGAAGAGAAGCTGATTTACAGACCAGTTTCCCTAAAACTGTGGTCTGTAAGATACTGGGAATGATAATAATCATGCAAATGGATGACTTTTTATAAAAGAGAAATTACCTACGTGAGAGAGAGCACAGTTTTGGGAAGGGTAGTGTGTAACGAACTTCTTAGGAGTTGGATGAGATTCTAAGACTAGCTTTTACAAATCACCCATACATATGCCTTATCATTCATAAGGAAGTGGTATTCTGTAATAACAAATAAATCATAACCTTACTTGAAATATGGACATCCAGAAGCTAACAGAGCTTTGCTGACTTTCACTGTCCCATTAGAAAGCTTTACAGTTCCATCGCACAGAGCAGCAAAATGTCGGAAAGCTGAAAGTTCCTTTAGAACTCTCGCTGCATGGAGTGCACCAGCTGTAAATTCCTGACGATTCATGTTGACATTCACTAAACATTCCTAGAATCCCATATAGGAATTTTATGCATGATCATTCTTTAACCCTGCAAAGAAAAACACAGCTTTTTATAAGGAAGGTGGCAGGAGGTCATGAGAAAGGTATATGATGAAAATGAAGGCAGATGAGAAATTAACTCCATAGAAAATGGAATGCTTAGGAGGAAGTGAACAAAGAAAGGGATTACAAGAGAACAAAAGAGGCAAAAGTGAGGATAGCAGAGGGGGAAGTGGTAACAGAAAAAGATGAGAGAAAGATATGGAAGGGTAGTTTGAGATTGCTTAAGGCAAAAGATAATAGGAAGGTGAGTGTGGTGTGTGGGACAAGGTGGTGAGCAGAGTCAGTCATGGTGAATAGGACAGTGAAAAAAGGAAAAAAGGTCATGAAAACCCTGCACAAGATGAAACTAAGGAAAGCATCAGGAGTGGATGAGATTGCATCTATGTTTGTCAAGAAAGGGGGTTAACATGTTGATTGATTAGTTAAGCTGTTCAATGCAAGTAGGGTCCAATATGAGCTGTCTATGGAATGGCACAGTGCATGTATAGTGCCCTTGTGTAGAGACAAGGGGAACGAAAAATTAATGATTGAATTAAAAAGGTGTATGTCAGCTGAGCAGATCCAGTGTGGTGTATGGAAAAGTGATGATTGAGATGATGGCTGTCATGCACAAAGTATCTGACAAGGAAGGAGCAATGTGACAATGTGAATTAAGGAGAGGTAGAAGGTGTGAGGACCAGGTGTATACTGTGAAGAATGTTTGAGAAATAATTGAAGAAAGAATTACTTGAATGTGGCACCCATGGATCTGGGATCTTGATGGGAGTGACAAAAATGTATTTTTGTACAAAAGTGTTATGGATACATGGAGTAAATGGAGCTAATGGAAAAGCAAAGCAAATGCACAACTATGTTGCAAGGGAGGAGGATGAGTGGTTCCCTCTGAAGGTGGGTCTTCATCAAGGATATATAATGTTACCATGGCTGTTTAATCTGTTCATGAATGATATGGTAAGGATGATTAATGTGAGGGTTTTGGATTAACAGGCAGGTCGGCAGTATGTTTGGGGTAGAGAAACACGGTAAGTGAATCAGCTGCTCTTTGCAGATGACTTTGCTCTGGTGCCAGATTCTTGAAAGAAACTCCAGAAGCTGGTGAAGGGGTTTGGGTGATTGTGTACAAGGATGTTAAATGTGAACAAAAGTAGGGTAACAAGGAGCAGCAAGGGAGCAACAAAGGATTGTTTAAGTGCAAGTCTAAAAGGGAAGGATCTGGCATTAGTGGAGTGCTTTAGGTATCTGGGGGTATACATGGCAACATACGGATCTAGGGGTACTGAAGTGAGTCACAGGGTTGGTGTATTAAAGTTCATGCTGTTTCAAATGCAATATTTAAGCCCAACAACAACACACTGTGACTCCTTCCCATAACATCAATCCAATGTCACTCCTTCCCATTATATCAATCCAACTCATTCTTGCCAATGCATGCCTCATGACCTTGAGAATGATCCAGCCTTGATAAACTGAAGCCTCCATCATTCCATCCATTGATCAGGTCCTTATCAATTCAACTTATCCTCAAATTTTCCTCTCCCACCCCCTCTACTGCACTTGATTACTTTACTTTTGTTTTAATTAATTTCAGCTTCCCCTTTTATACACTCCCCAAAATTCTCTCACCAGCTTCAGGAGTTGAAAAATGTATAGTCCTTCAGAAGAGTATCAAAATACTTCACTACAGCAAGACATCAATCAACAGCTGTCTCCAACCAAATTCAAAGAACAAGCAAAGCAAGATATGTACCAGGATAAAGAGAGCAAAGTTACTTGGAAAAGCTTGAGGCTTTAAATTTGTCCACCTTGAAAGAGACAAGAATGTGGGATGACTTAATCACAACCTGTAAAAGAGATCAATTACATGGATAGTGAACAGTTCTTTGAGAGATGTGGGGATAGAGCAACCAGAGGACATACCATGAAATCAAACATGAAACTTGTTATCAAAGATTTAAAGTAGCATCTGTACAATATAAGGGTGGTGGATGACGGAACATGATAAATAGGGACAGCATACATAAATTCAAGTTGTGTGATCTGTCCTTACGCTGAAATCCTAACTAACCAATCAACAACACATTCTTAAGATTTCCAAAGGCAATATCATCCACTCTAGCCACTTTGCCAATAATATTCAATAAGATAGTAACAGATGAAACAAAATTTTGGTAATATATCAAAATGATGGCACATGTTTTCTATGTCTGGGATCCCTGTTCTTCTTATATGGATTCCTCGTTTCCCCTACAAATAATGATTTTAGAACATGAGTTTTTAATTTTAACTAAGATATCTTTCAGTATCAAATAACATATTGGTGGTAGGGTTATGAAGGAGAGGAAAAATGTGGAGTAAAATTATAATAATTAATAATCAATATCAATTAAACCCTTAAACACGGTGAAATGTGCAATTTAGAACATTCTATATGATAAATGCATTCTAATAATAAGTGTATTTCTGTAATTTGTTGGACAAATATCAATATACTTGCTGTTACTGTTTGTCAGTAATATGAGAGGTGCCAAGTGGAAAAAAAATCAGTAAACAACTCAGGAACAGATGTGGTAATATGTATGTTTCTAAGGAGCGAACTTCTCTAAACACAGAGTCTGATTCCTTTTTCACAGAATTTGATATCTGTATTTACTGCAATATTAGTAATCTTTATAAATGGAAAAACAAATCTGTTAAAGAAATGGAACCTCCGTACAACTGGGAATCTGTTTCATGGGGGAAAAATAATTACTTATCAATAATCATTATCAACTTTATTCCCATAACTTCAGTATCGAAAGTTCATGAATGATGACGTCATTCTTGGTATCTTTTTCAGCACTTTGTCACAAGTGAAGTGTTTAGAGGCCATGATCTTACAAGTTTTTAAACTTTGGTCCTATGTAACTATTGTGATGCTTTAGTTTTGGGCATCATTTGATTTGAATCTTTATCTCGTGTCACCAGTATAGAGATGAAGTACAATTTCATTGGAAAAGGATGCTTCATCTCAGTGATAAGACAAAGGTGCTGACATACTGGAGGTGAGTTTCTCATCAGTGTGAGAAAATTATACAACTCCAAAGTTTTAATCATAACCTTTCATACTACTTCCTGTCAGTGAAACATTGATTCACAAACTGAACAAAGCTTTACACAATCTGAACTCACATCAGTCGCCTTGCTATTAGCCATCGGCAGGACAATGAATTATGGATGCCCTCACCTAACTTGAAGCAATATTGACAAGTCTACTTCACAACACTATACGCTTCCCTCCTGTTTTAGCAAACATATTTTGATAAAAAAAAAAAAAAATGGAACCATTTGATCAGCAAGTACAGACCGTTTATACTAAAAAAAAATTTTTAAAGCCCCATCCACAGTGGAAGAAACTAATGGGAGGAAGGGTTACAGGTAAAAATATCACACTAAATCAACCGTAAAGAATCCATGGAATCTATTGGCATCACTTCCATTACAACCCATCAATCAGTACACACATGCCCTCGTACTGATAAATTACTGATATATCATGAAGAAGAGTCGCAAATAAGCAGATTAGCCCAGCTAACAAAACATGAGACGCTATTATAACAAACATTTTCAAAAGCAGACTGATTAAGCACCTTCTGGCCGTGGGTAAATAAGACTTATGACTACAGAAACCCACTAATCCTTAAGTGTAAGCTAGAAATAGTCACTAATAAATGTGGGATCAACAAAGACTGGAGAACACTGCTCTTGATCAATCACATCATCACAATGCAGAAACAATCTTTACTCTCCTCTCGTTCCTGATCAAAGTCTGCACTACCATGATCACGTTAGGAAGGAAATGGAGAAAAATGCTGCCCGACAGTGCTTACTTCTAGCCCGTGTGCTTGTTTGTTTTGATGAGGTAGAATCAGCTGGGAGGGAGACCCGGTGTTCGTTCACGTCCAGTGAACACCTTTGCCTCAACCTGTTCTGTGAGGAATATTTCCTTCCTATCTTGTGTACCAATTCACCAAAACATTTAAATCGTATTATGGAGATACTATATTTTGGTACGTTAACACGAGGCGACCCAAATATATTAGTTACAATATACGTGGCGTACGGGACGCACAGACCGTTTCGAACAGACTGACAGCTATTGTCGTCTTCGGGGGAAAAATTAATAATACAATAAGAAAAGGGAAGAAAAGGAAGCGATAAATATGCCATCATAATCATACACTGAGAGTGAACAAATTCATACATCTGCATTTAATTACATGTAAAAGAGGAATAGTCAAACAGCAACAGATAAGCCCGTGGCGGCTGCACCATCTGTTTGTTACCAGTAATACATTCGTAGGTCAGTTTGATTCCTTCGTGACGAACTTTGCAGCTTTTTATTAATAAAATCTTCGGGCAGCACGTGTGTAATTTACTGCACTAAGGATTTATGGCTGGTTGAAATATACGATCCCAGATATACGATTGGTTTGGTTGGACTTTTAGGCCTATCAACTGCTAGGGTCAACGCCATATTGAAACCACAACCCGAAAAAAACACCTAATTCATGCCTTTCAGATAACTCTTGGACCTTACATGTGCTCTCATCGTCTATATAAACCTCGGTAAGATCACAGGGACGAAGAAGTTAGAACTGGAAAGTTCCCTGGGCAGTAGCTAACCCAATAATCCTATCACACTTATATCTACCGCCTATAATTTGCACGTCACTGCAAAATACGACCACCTATTCCCTACAGCATATGACAATTCTGAGTAAGACTGTCGGCAAATACAGAAGTAATATACAGCTACAAGGGGGCGCAACACACAAGTGAGCGTGTGACATTCCATCCATCCACTTAGGGGAGTATCTATGGAGGGAAGAACCCCCCTGAAGTTAACTGTATACAATAAACTTAATATTATAATTAATAATATCCTCTTACATCCGAACACCTGTAGTCCCTCGAAAGGATATGTAAAGAGAATTTGTCAGTCTGACCACTTTCGCCAAACGCAAGCGTGTATAACAGCGACATTTTCTCCACCTCCAAAAGCATATTAATTTGCTTCACCGAACAAAACTTCCGCGATATATATATATATATATATATATATATATATATATATATATATATATATATATATATATTATCCCTGGGGATAGGGGAGAAAGAATACTTCCCACGTATTCCCTGCGTGTCATAGAAGGCGACTAAAAGGGGAGGGAGCGGGTGGCTGGAAATCCTCCCCTCTCGCTTTTTTTTTTTTATTTTCCAAAGGAAGGAACGGAGAGGGGGGCCAGGTGGGGATTTTCCCTCTGAGGCCCAGTCCTCTGTTCTTAACGCTACCTCGCAAACGCGGGAAATGGCGAATAGTATGAAAAGAAAAAAAAAAAAAAAAAAAAAAAAAAATATATATATATATATATATATATATATATATATATATATATATATATATATATATAGCAGCTACTTAATGTTACTAAATACCAACATTTCTATTAATTCAGAATCAGTCGCCGGTCTCACACTGATTCAGTACAACAGCTGTGTCCAGTTTTAAAATAATTCGGCTAATCCAAGTAACTAAATTGCATTGTTGTCTTTGCTATATCACAATTCGCCCCCCACCCATGCCCCATAACCAAGACCTGGATACGCCCCTGTATATGTTAAGTTAAAGACCATGTACGTACCTCACTCATGTCCTTTTCCAAAGCGCAGAAGTATTCAGCCACACCTTTACCTTGAGGTCTTTTATGATTAATGAGCTAATTATGACCTTCCCAGTTCTATGTATTTTCTGCGAAATGACTGCTTAAGTTCAATGAACAAATTGCCATTATTATTATTATCATTTAATAGTATTACTATTATCATTATTGCGTAAACAGTCCATTATACTCAAGAAATACAAAAAGAGGACATATTTGAATGGCTTACCAGAACAAGACCATTCTCTATGGCTCAACACACACACACACACACACACACCCGAGATCCTCCGTATGAACTGTTCATAAACCAACTGTATCCACTCAGTATACCCAGCTATGCAAGCAGCTGAGCAGAACCCCCACCACCTCCCGTTGGCAACCTTAGACACATCACCTACATACCAGCACTGCACAAATGAACCCGCGGAAGAACGCTGAATTGAACTCTTTGATTACTCACCCACTTGGGTAACACCTCACCTTAATTCATCTAACTCAACCTCCCAAAAGACATACACGTAGTAAAAAGAAAAAAAAAAAAAAAGGCGATTGGAGCGATCTGGCATACAGGGGACGACCTGCTGCTAATGAACTGAAGCAAGGTATATGATGTAGTCAGGGGAGACCATGGGACGGTGTGTGGGCCTTGGCTGTGGATGTCTGACCCACTGTTAGTCCAATTTATTTTCGAGAGGGAACCCTTACCACTGTAGTTGGTGGCCATCGGCATAGGTATATAAAAAGGGTCACTTCTATACTTCTATAGAGTGGAAATCCATCCTTAAACACACTGATCAAATATGAACGTACCTTATGTTTCATGAAAAACAAGGATACACGTACAGTATATTCAAGAATGTAAGTAATGAAATAATACGGCTAGGATTTATCGATGTATTAACGAAGCTGTTAATGGAAAATGGATGTTAAACTTTATATCATTTACGAGGCTGTTAATGGAAAACGGAAGTTCAATTTCATATCACTGACGAGGCTGTTAAAGGAAAATGGGAGCTAAACTTTATATCATTGACGAGGCTGTTAATGGAAAATGGAAGCTAAACTTTATATTACGAGGCTGTTAAAGGAAAATGGAAGCTAAACTTTATATCACTAACGAGGCTGTTAATGGAAAATGGAAGCTAAACTTTATATCACTAACGAGGCTGTTAATGGAAAATGGAAGCTAAACTTTATATCACTGACGAGGCTGTTAATGGAAACGAAACCATTTACAACACCAAGTCGACGTCAGCATTCCCTCATTGACTACACGAAGGACTCTAGGTGTATGAGCTTATCTATTCTTCATGTGGTCAAGCAGTAAACACGACGAAGACCTGGGTCACAATGTCTTGGGTAATGAGGTTGTCTAGTACGATGAATGATCACACATGTTGAGAGATGGAGAAGCCTGTATGATATATGCAGTCACCAGGGAAAACCTGCATAATTTCAGTCGAGTTTAGTTTTAAATTGAAATTAAAAAAAGAGAGAAAATAGTTTGGATAGATTGCCAGCATTATAATATTTCGTTTCAAATGGCTGTAACCCTAAAGGCATAAATCTAAAACATCTTGCTTACGTTATGTCTTGTGTTAAAGTTGAAAGCCTCCTAAGAGCAAAGAGGGTGTCACTACGGGCACTTTTTTCTTCTGGTGAATATCCTCCAGGAACTCGTTTGTGGCGGTGTTGAATGTGCCGGCGCATTATATATTTCCAGCCTAAAAGTCCACTGTGGACATATTTGTGCCGGTAAACACACACAACAAGGTCAAGACTATACGTAGGAATATTTTAAAAGCGATAATATTCGTCAAATAATTACAGTATCTTTATGATGACCTCCATTTTTGCAGTCTAAAAGTCCACTGTGGACATATTTGTGCCGGCAAACACACAACAAGGTCAAGAATACGTAGGAATATTTTAAAAGCGATATTCGTCAAAAATAATTAGAGTACCTTTATGATGACCTCCATTAGTACTGACATGTCAGATATGCACAGTTATACATCAAAATTTCATATACACTGTGTATTAATTGTTGAATTATAAGGAAGGTACTTGTTTATATTTGGATCGCTTTGGTTCTCGAGAGGAATTTCGCTGAATTTCTCCCAGCTGGCCACTCCCGCTTCCACATCCGCTTTTTATTCCTCTTTCGCTTAAGAATAAAGTACAGGTATAGTAGTTATCTCCTCCAGGCCGGGAACCATAGCCTTTTTATTGACGAAGCGGCACATCGACAGATGAGCGGCTCTGCTCACGTGACTTGAGTTTACCTCAATTCAATCGATTTTTTTTCTTTTTCTTGATTGTCGGACGTTTGCTTGGTCCAACACGGGCCTTTGCCTGTCGGTAGCCCGTTGGAGACAGTAAGTCGCCAATAAACGAGCGAGTTACCAGGAGAAAATTCGCCAGAAAAAGTGCCCGTGTGACGACTTTCCGCTCCGCAATGCCGATCACAAATTTCCAGTTTTATGGCCATTTGGATCAACCATTCTACGTCCTGCATTGCTATACAATCATAAGGATTATCTATCGCCGAGTACTACGAGGTATTTCCCTTGAACATTTGTACGCAATTCCTAATATTAGGTGGTAAGACATAAACCAAGGATAAGATCGGCCCCAAGCAATGCACCTAGTACAGCTGTTATGTACACCAAAATTGTGGGTTTTGACATACACGAATGAAATTTGGTTGATATAGACAATGGTCCAAGTACTGCTTTCAGAAGTGGAGCCATAGAGAAAGCATTGGTACCCATATTAGATGCCTGACTTAGTGAGAAGTTGGTCAACATATATTCATATAAAATATATAAACAAAATGATAATCAGGGATTACCAACGCCTACACGAATCTCACTCAGAAATCTGAAATGATTTTTGCAAGCCTCATTTGGTAAAGGTATATGAATATATGACCGCTTGTAATAACTTTTAAATCACACATGTACGGAGTAATGGTGGGGTCAGATGTGAAGCCTTCTTTCGATGGGATCCGGGAGGTAACTGAGGAAGTTCGAGTGAGGAAGAAAAATGCTGATATTTGCCAAGAAATTTGTAAGTGCTTATTTTCCTGAAGCCAGCTTAATATTCGCTTTATCGCCTTTTTCTACAAAAAGGAAAATCTTTTTGTAATAACCGAAAAAGGGGGAAAGAAAGAGAGAAAATATCGACTTCTCAATAAAATATGAAGCAAACACAAGCGCAAGGTATGAGCCGATGAAACTCATTCTTGTCTCGTTTTGTCTCTAATATTCCCTGCCAATAAGTCCTCCAACTTGGATAAGAACATCAATTTTGCGGATATTTTTTAGCTTTTGTGTTGATTGTTATCGATCATCGAACTTGTAAGCATTTATATCAGTAGTTCCCACACTGGGCCATAACACAGCAAGCGTTCTTTTTAAATTAAGGGGGGAGGGAGGGGGGTTAAACACTAAGGATGCGCTCAGAAATTTTCAGTGTACTTGATTTAGAAAAAAAAAAAAGTGAACAAGCATCAGTTTTACAGAACACACCAGTATTGGCTTTTCCATCCACTGACCTCATGGAAAGACTATAGGCGGCCATGGGAGTTCGCTTACTGATGCTCATTCGTTTTCGTTGAAAGGAAATATTTCTCATTTTCCATGCGATTTATTTCAAGGTGTTCCAGTACCCATAACAATAATACTAATGCACAATACTTCTTTGATGGATTAAAATCATTATGATAATATGTGTTCCAGAAATATGTAGCAGAATCATGAAAATATATATATATATTTACTCATGTAAAAGAATAAGTTTGAATTTCACACCATTTTTGTGCGGTGGTGCCATATATTACTCTCGGAAGGGGAAGAGGATGCACGGTAAGAGATTAATTTCTCATTAAAGGGGAAGTAAACAATGACTTTCGCCATATGGCAAGAAATTTATGGTGTAGAATTTATATGAACTCCGGAAGGCTAGATGGGCATCAGCGTTCATCGTGCCTTGAACGCGGTCGCTGGGTTGACATCTCCAGAAACTGGAAACCCCTGATTTATAGTTATGTTAAATTTGGTTTTGATCTGATTTTTTTTGACGTCAAATAAGCATACAAAAAGGCTTTCACTGGAGAATGACATAGAGTGATGTACCTTATTTGCAGTCATTCGCATACGACGTGGTTCCTTCAAACCATTATAACATAGTATGACTGTGGTGGACATTATCATTATCAGTACAATATATACCATTAGTTATCATTTAGTTTCCTTCCTAAGTTATGTCTCATTTACATTTAGCCCTACATTTTCCATGATCTTCAAAGCCCTCCCTTTACTTTATCAGGTTCACATAAAACACTTATGATCAGGTAAGAGGAGCAATTACAGAAAATGAAACCCATTTCCCCTCTCCCCTCAGAAATGTCCCATTTCTAACCCTTTGAAATAGTACTTTCAGAGCATCGATTCTCATGGCGACGCTAAGAAGGTAAATAAGTACCGAGAAGTTTGTCTCGCGTCTACACATGACCTGTGTCGAAATACGCAGTTCCTGGACTTCCCCTCCGTTCACTGACGACCCCTCCTGGATGACGTCAGGGTCCAGCCACTCTCTCTCCCTTCTCCTGCTTACTATATAGCCAGCCAGCCAGCAGCCTCCCTCCCTCCATCCCACCTGCCCGGAGACAGTGACTTAACTTTCTCCTGAGCGGCGCGGCGTCGCTGGACGCTGTCAGTGTTGTCTTCCGCTGTGTGGCGGGAGGACGTGGGGACGCAAGAGTCTCAAACCTGATTTTTTTTTGAGAGTGGACTTTCCCTTTTGGTCTATAGAGAGGAAAGGTGAGTACTCTGGTGGGGGTGTCTGTTGATCCTGACTGGCAAACACGGAGACTACATCAAATGTCTTTAAAGAATATATCCTTTTTTCTCCCATCCCGTCTTTTTAAGGCTTTCTTTTCTGGAAAAGAAAATTCAAATGGGCAGAGTTAACGAGACATTCCATATTTTATAAACGAGAGGTACTTCGAGATGTTACTCTAAGAAAATCTGTAATTCAAATATCAGGAAAAAAAAAGTAATTCACGTTATTTTTGGGCTTGCATGATCTAGAGAGCGCAGGTTAATGTAATATTACCAGAACTGTTATAATCTAATAATATTCTTCTTTGTTCTTCCATTGTGTTCATGGACGCATTCTTTCGAAGAAAAATGAAATTTGATAAATCATTTAGCGGGGCTTGATGTATGTCAATTCTTGATGTTCATAAGATATATTAAATGCAGTAACTTTGAAACTGCACAGAGGTGGATGCAATTTTACGAGTGTCTATATAGAGATTATACCATTAGGCAAGACAAACGCGTAGCGTTCACCGCCGCAGGAAAAGTTGTAGTTGCGTGAGTTTAAGTGCTGTCGCGTGTTATGTGTAAGATGGAGAGTGTGGGCGCTTGTGGATTGAATGCTAGCAACCCACGTGTGCATCTGAGAAAAGACAGGGCTAAGGAGGGGAACTTAACATCCACCATAGTGTTGGTTCACTGTACCGCCATCTTGGTCGTTAGTTGCCTACCACTTGCTACCCGGAAAGAGGAAGACAATGACTCCTTACCACGGGATTTAACCCACAGTCAGGATTAAAGTGACTCCTAACCACGGTATTTAACCCAAAGTCAGGGTTAAAGTGACCCCTAACCACGGGATTTAACCCAAAGTCAGGGTTAAAGTGATGAGGCACGAAGAAATGACAGTGAAACTTGACAACCCCCGAAGTGCTGGCTCACTGGGCAACACCGTCCCCACCAGAAGACTAAAATCGCGTGGAATGAGAAAATCATGACACTGTACATGATGGATGTTTTGAAAGACAAGGCTGCATATGAAGGAGAACCATCCCCCACACTTGGCTATATCAATGGCGATATATTTAACAATATCTTGCACATTTTCTCCCGCTCTTCATCGCCCTCCTAGCTATCGATTTCTCTAACGATCGGCTAACTTGATGTAAACGTCGGGGGAACTTCTAGAAATCAACAAAAACCTATGAAAACCTAACCTAACTTTCCCGAACAGTCGAAATTTATATTAATTTTCAGTGTCGCCGACATATACAGGTCGTCCAACCGTCAATACATTGTATCGTTTGAAACTATGGAAGGAAAATTACCAAACAGAAGACGTCATCAACATACAATGATAACAGAAAACCAAACAAACTGAGCAATATTAAAAGACCTTGGGGGAAAAAACTGGGGTTGAGGATGAAGCCAAATTGTACGGGGATGATCACGGACATAATGGAGATTGTAAGGCCTGTGTCGGTTTCTGATTAGCTGT
Source organism: Panulirus ornatus (assembly GCF_036320965.1). NCBI lineage: Eukaryota > Metazoa > Arthropoda > Malacostraca > Decapoda > Palinuridae > Panulirus > Panulirus ornatus. Next base: position 91,804,966 of record NC_092224.1, read on the forward strand.
AAATTCCAATAAAGTACAACAGAGTACGATCGAAACGAAATTCTAAGTTGAAGGGAATTATATGTACATGAAATTTACTTTATGGAGTTGGATTGAGAGTAAATGCAGGAGGAGACTCAGGCTGAGAAGCAACAGGCGCGGCCTTGACAGAGAAACTAATCATGACGCGCGTTGTATTGTGGCGGGTAATGGCCGCTGGGGCGTGACGTAGCAAGAGGGGCGCGGGGTCAACTGGAAATCCGGTTCCACATTAAGATTAAATATGATTAACTCTAAAGGATGATTAATCTTGAGTATACTCCGCTGTGAAAGATGTAAGAGTAATGTGAACAACATTGGTCCTTCGTGTCTACATAGAAGGCGGGGGTGTCATTTTTACATGCTTTTTTATAATGAAATTTATAGTTTAATTAGCCCTTGAACTTAGATAGTCAAAATTATTCGTCTTTTCACTTACGTGCGGCAATTTAAGGCAAACTTCTCTGCGAACTTTCATGTGTATATAGTTCTCTAGCTTTACAATGATGCTCAGAAACTAGCGGGAAACATTTTATCTTGCACATACCTCATCTCAGCGGCCAACAAAATTGCCGCCTTTGGTCAGACTTTAACGAAACATTATTAAACGATAACCCCTTCCATAACTCTTACGTACATATATAACTCGTAATATTTTTCTTATTTTTTCTCAGTAACACAAGAAGAACTAGAACTATTAATTACCTTCAATTAAATTTGACGGTAGTAACACCGCCAGGTGTCTGGGGTCCGACTAATAGAAGTCAGTCATCCGTTCAGGAGTGGAGGTAGTCAGTCATCCGTTCAGGAGTGGAGGTAGTCAGTCATCCGTTCAGGAGCGGAGGAAGTCAGTCATCCGTTCAGGAGCGGAGGAAGTCAGTCATCCGTTCAGGAGCGGAGGTAGTCAGTCATCCGTTCAGGAACGGAGGAGGTAGTCAGTCATCCGTTCAGGAGCGGAGGAAGTCAGTCAGTCATCCGTTCAGGAGTGGAGGTAGTCAGTCATCCGTTCAGGAGCGGAGGTAGTAGTCAGTCATCCGTTCAGGAGTGGAGGTAGTCAGTCATCCGTTCAGGAGTGGAGGTAGTCAGTCATCCGTTCAGGAGCGGAGGTAGTCAGTCATCCGTTCAGGAGCGGAGGAAGTCAGTCATCCGTTCAGGAGCGGAGGAGGTAGTCAGTCATCCGTTCAGGAGCGGAGGAAGTCAGTCATCCGTTCAGGAGCGGAGGAGGTAGTCAGTCATCCGTTCAGGAGCGGAGGAGGTAGTCAGTCATCCGTTCAGGAGCGGAGGAAGTCAGTCATCCGTTCAGGAGCGGAGGAGGTAGTCAGTCATCCGTTCAGGAGCGGAGGAGGTAGTCAGTCATCCGTTCAGGAGCGGAGGAAGTCAGTCATCCGTTCAGGAGCGGAGGAGGTAGTCAGTCATCCCTTCAGGAGCGGAGGAATTCAGTCATCCGTTCAGGAGCGGAGGAGGTAGTCAGTCATCCGTTCAGGAGCGGAGGAAGTCAGTCATCCGTTCAGGAGCGGAGGAGGTAGTCATTCATCCGTTCAGGAGCGGAGGAAGTCAGTCATCCGTTCAGGAGCGGAGGAGGTAGTCAGTCATCCGTTCAGGAGCAGAGGTAGTCAGTCATCCGTTCAGGAGCGGAGGAAGTCAGTCATCCGTTCAGGAGCGGAGGAGGTAGTCAGTCATCCGTTCAGGAGCGGAGGAGGTAGTCAGTCATCCGTTCAGGAGTGGAGGTAGTCAGTCATCCGTTCAGGAGCGGAGGAGGTAGTCAGTCATCCGTTCAGGAGCGGAGGAAGTCAGTCAGTCATCCGTTCAGGAGTGGAGGTAGTCAGTCATCCGTTCAGGAGTGGAGGTAGTCAGTCATCCGTTCAGGAGCGGAGGAAGTCAGTCAGTCATCCGTTCAGGAGTGGAGGTAGTCAGTCATCCGTTCAGGAGCGGAGGTAGTAGTCAGTCATCCGTTCAGGAGCAGAGGAGGTAGTCAGTCATCCGTTCAGGAGCGGAGGAAGTCAGTCAGTCATCCGTTCAGGAGTGGAGGTAGTCAGTCATCCGTTCAGGAGCGGAGGTAGTAGTCAGTCATCCGTTCAGGAGCAGAGGAGGTAGTCAGTCATCCGTTCAGGAGAGGAGGTAGTCAGTCATCCGTTCAGGAGCGGAGGAGGTAGTCAGTCATCCGTTCAGGAGTGGAGGAGGTAGTCAGTCATCCGTTCTGGAGTGGAGGTAGTCAGTCATCCGTTCAGGAGCGGAGGTAGTCAGTCATCCGTTCAGGAGTGGAGGTAGTCAGTCACATGACGCTGGTGACATGACCCCTCCTGGGACCGGTCGGTCGGTCTTCACCCACCGGTGAAACTACCAGGGGCGTTCATGAGAAAGTTGACCCTCCCACATACTGGACCGCCGCAAGGCTGGCAACACCGACCTCTCTCGTTTTCTTTTAGCTATGGACAGGATTGTTCTAGAACGCTGCCCACATATCATACCATAAACAAACGGGGGAAAAAAATGATTTATGGCAAATACTGCAAATATCAATGTACACATTTTTCGCTGATTTTTAAAGCTACTTTTTGTAAGTTTATCATGCGATTTCAAATGTCATTAAATGAATTCATTTTGAAAGTAATGAATTCATTTGGAAAACAATGACGTATTTTAAAAGGGTAACGTAGATAAAAAGGTCATTTACACCGTCCATAGGGCGTATACTTTATTAAAGTGCGCCTAAACCTAAAACTTAAAGGCGTTAAAAGGTTTTTCGACTAACGATCCCTGGCAACGGATAGGCTAAAACCTAACAATCGTGTGTTCACGATCAGCAGCTGGTAACAGCCCCACTGCCAGATAACAGGCTATCATGAGATACGAACCCGGGCTTGGCTTTGGCCGGGTGGATCCTTGATAGTAGGAGCATAAAGGCATTATCTACCCGCGTGTTCTTCTGTTCACCATCACCCCTCAGAACCTGGGAGGGGTTGAGTATTCATGAGAGAAACAGGACAGACAGTACGTACGAACAGAAGGTCACCTGACCTCTTGACATGTCAGGTACAGTCACCACATTCCCTCATGACCTGTCACAGATACCCACTTGGCCTCATGACCTGCCAGGGGGTAGTACAGGAACCACTTTGGCCCTCAGAAAACGTGATCCTCACCTAAGAAGAGAATGGTGACGTCATACGCTAACGTCTCAACGCAGCGTTCATCCACATCCTTTCAATTCTGTTCCTTCAGTTCTCTCACTCGGTCTGCATCTCGCCTCGACACAGCTTCCTCAATAAACCCAGACAGGATATCTCAGTGGGAGTAGACGACATCTGGTTAAGTTTAATGCCTCCAAAGACTCAGTTTCCATCCATCTCTCTACCGAAAACTCCCTCACCACTCTGTCTCTCCTATGCCGCTTCTGTAATCCCACCTCTTGACGCACATGAACGTACTTGGTATTACTGTAACATCCACTCTTTCTAGGAAACCCCACATACAGGAATAGCCAAGTCTGCCTCTAAGAAACTGGGTGTCCTGTTTAGATGTCGAAACTTCTCTGCTTTTGAACAGGTGCCGTTTACATAAGGGATTGATCCGTTCTTGTATTGGGTACTGCTCTCACATCTGGGGTGGGTCTAACTTTGCATCCTTACTTAGAGTCGAAAGCGGCCCACTATATAAACTGCCCCAGGCTAACTTCCAAACTTGACCCACTGGACCTACGCCGCAATGCTGGTCCACTTTCCTTCTTTTACAGGTATTACTTTTGTTTCTGCTCCCGAGAGCTGGCTGCTTGTGTACCCCCCACCAGTAGCCAGACCACGCAATACTCGGTAAGCTACTGCGTCACAAGACTACCGTGTTGCCATCAGCAACTCAAGGGTGGGCCGTTTTGACAACTGTTTCTTTCCTTACATGTCCAAGCTTTGGAACTCTTACCTTCTCATGCCTTTCCCAACAACTATGACGTCATATTCTAACAGACAGGTTTTTTTTTCTCTTCAACATTCTTAAATACTTTCCCTTGTTTCTTCTTTTTCACTAACCTCTCTCTACATTTTAATTAACGCCCGGCCTTGATGTGGAATTTTCATCCGTGACTGGAGCCTCAAAGAAAACCCAGCCTCAATGGAAAAGTGATTCCTCCATAGATAGTCAGGCCGGACCACCTGCTTGTTGAACCTGGCTGGCAGACACAACATGGATGAGGTTTCTGACTCCCACCTGCCAACGGGTCAAGAACTTTCAATACTTTCCAGCTGTTTACCTCGACTGTGAGGGGGATCAGCTGGTCCCTAGCGATACAAGAAAACTACAAATGGTGTCGAACCTGTCATTTTTCACATGATACGTTCAACTGGTATGATTATGAGATGATCATTCCCGAGGGTTCACGACCACAGTAACCCCTGGCTATCGTAACCCAAGGGTCGTACCGTCGTGCTCACGGGTCGTACCGTCGTGCTCATGGGTAGTACCGTCGTGCTCAAGGGTAGTACCGTCGTGCTCAAGGGTCGTACCGTCATTCTCAGGGATGACATCGTCGTGTTCAAGGATCGTACCGTCGTGCTCAGGGCTCGTACCGTCGTGCTCAAGGGTCGTACCGTCGTATTCAAGGATCGTACCGTCGTGCTCAAGGGTCGTACCGTCGTATTCAAGGATCGTACCGTCGTGCTCAAGGGTCGTACCGTCGTGCTCAAGGGTCGTATCGTCGTGTTCAGGGGTCGTAACGTCGTGCTCAAGGGTCGTATCGTCGTGTTCAGGGGTCGTAACGTCGTGCTTAAGGATCGTACCGTTGTGATCAAAGGTTGTACTGTGAGGAAGTACACGGGGAGAAATGTGAGGAAGTGTAAGGGGGAAAATGTGAGGAAGTGTACGAGGAGGGGGGGAGATGTGAGGAAGTGTACGGGGGAAGATGAAATGTACGGGGGATGTAAGGATTGTACCGGGGAGATGAGGAAGTGTATGGGGAGAGAGGTGAGGAAGTGTACAGGGAAGATGTGAGGAAGTGTATGGGGGGAGATGCAAAGAAGTGTATGGGGAAGAGATGTGAGGAAGTGTACGGGGGGACGATGAAGTGTACGGGCGGGTATGTGAGGAACCTAGAAAAAAAAATATCAAGCAAAAAATGTATCCGAATTTTCAGATCACATTACCAAGTCTGAACGAGAATAAATGACACTAATTAATGTGGACGCAGTGCACAAAATATACGACGTTCACTCTGGATTTACGAAAATAACTGAAAATAACTCATAATGCATACGTGCCTCTTACTGAATGCAACAAACTCGGTAACAGAGGTTTATAAAAATATAAATGCCTCGCCCCTTTCTTTAATCGGTGTCCATAATTTTCATTAGTCATGTAATCTTAAGCTTGTTCAGCCATGGGGGGATGACGACAAACTACCAATTCTAGATAAAGACAAGCTATCTACCACGGGTCGTACTTCCAGGTAACTAAAAACATTATGAAAGACCCTTGGGGATTTTGATGGTCGGGTCGGGCAAATCTTATTCCAGGATAAATCTAAACACTGCAGATGGTCAGTATGATATCATTTTCCATATTTTGACCGAATCAGAGAAAAAAAAAATTGCCCAAACGAATAAATCTGCTCAGATTTAAGAGAATAGGCAAGGCCCTACTCAACGTCCCTTACGTATACGACAACTTCCACGGCAATGTTCAGTGCCCTCATAGAACAAAGATATGGAGAAGAGCTATATATAAGGCTCCCTCTCTATGCGTTCAACTACATAAGGGCAGGTGAAAGTGAAAATGGCTGCCGGAACTTTCTTCAGTGGCGCGAGGCGCGGGTGTTGGCGGGTTTCAAGTCCAGGGCCGCCATTACGCGTTTCAACTCCGGAATTCAGTCAATTTATCTACCAAAGTTTACATTTATTAAAAAATATTCTGCAACTGCAATGCCTTAAATAAGTGCGTAAAAAAGGTATTGACGATTTGGGCTGTCTAAAGCATATTGTACTAATTCATTGTTAAAGGAATTGGACGAGTCGGCAACTCGCCTGTGCTTTTGAGCCCTGGGGTTAGCTATATACGATCTAGCGTAGCGAACTCCCGACCTTCTGAGATGGGAAAGCATTTAAGAATAGCATATCCTGTATCATATTACGTAATAAAAGAATCAGAATCGTCAAGCTACTAATTATATGAGATCGATATTTTACCGACTGGTCTATGATATGTGGCAGTCCGTCAAACTCTCGTTGTCGATGGCTTTCACCGACTGATGGTGGTGGTGCGGGTTGGGCAGCCCAGCTGTGGCCACCTCACTTGACACCAAGTTCAACATGACACAAAATAACAAGGAAGTTGACACAGAAATGATGAGGTAAAGTGTTGTTTTAGGCGAGTGTACTCCTCTCAATAATCATAAAACTTGCAGCAAAGTTCAGCAAAGTTCAGAGAGTATACAAATGGATCTCGTCAAGGAACAACTGAACCGGATAATGACAGGAACAAAGGGAAGTCATACGCCACAAATGACCTACTTTAATAGCGCAATTATACTTTTTTACGACAATAAGTAGGGAATATAACGACCCCGCCCAGACACTCGCCCGGTAATACACTACCTTGTTTCCCAACAACCTCTGCTTGGCAGGAACTGCCAGACACATTGTATTCTTGAGTTTCTTTAAACATTCTATGCAACCCCATCTTCCTCTGCAAGTATTTCTGCATCTGTTGATGCTTAACGAGTTTCATGAAGAAATAAAGAGGCAGTTTTAAATCATTCGTTTCTTGAAATGCAATGCAATGCAATGCAAGTGGGAGTTATATACATATATATTTTTTTTTCCTACTCTGCTAGTAATACTGGAGACTATGATTATTCAAGAATATTAACCTATCATCCTAGAATTCTTTTGTCTTTACAATGCATTTCTCTAGTTGATGTAACTGACGAAAGGTTGTTCAGCCTCGTTGTGTGATCTACAGGCAAGAGGAAACTTTCCACCGCTCTGTGTCATCTTGCCTCAATTCCCTCCTCCGGCACACCGCCTGGTTTCATGGGTGGGGGAGACGGAGAGACGCCCGCCCTCCCTCCGCTCTGATAGGGGGTGACTGTCTAGCGTGACACCCCCGAGGGGCAAGGGGCTAAAAGTTTCTCTGGTCTTAACCACACTCGCGACGAGATGGCTGCAGGGCGCACCGGGGGGAGGGGGGGGGGACCCTTCGACACTGTTACGACCCTTCCTTCAGCATGACGTGAGGACCGACCCTTAACTACGCGCACGGCCTGATGACCCTCTAAACCACGAAGTTATGAAGACTAAGTACGAGGTTGTGAACCTTGAGAACCACTTAGCAACCCTTGGGTACGGTTATTTACCTTAAGCGCGATGTAACGACCCCTGAGCACGACGTGACGATCCCCGGGCACGACGTGACGACCCCTGGGCACGACGTGTCGACCCCTGGGCACGACGTGTCGACCCCTGAGCACGACGTGATGACCCCTGAACACGACGTGATGACCTCTGAGCACGACGTGATGACCCCTGAGCACGACGTGATGACCTCTGAGCACGACGTGACGACCCCTGGGCACGACGTGACGACCCCTGAGCACGACGTGACGACCCCTGGGCACGACGTGTCGACCCCTGAGCACGACGTGATGACCCCTGAACACGACGTGACGACCCCTGAACACGACGTGATGACCCCTGAACACGACGTGATGACCCCTGAACACGACGTGACTACCCACGAGCATGACGTAACGACCCTCAAACATTGTGTCCCTTAAAAACGACCCTTAAGCACGAAGCTGCCACTTGAAATAAACTCTACGTAACGACCCTTCATCTCGAGGTTATGACCCTCATCCAAGACGACGCGACTTATGGGTATGATGACCCAGCCCGACCCTTAAAAAGAGACCAACTACAGGTCACGCCAACAGAACTCAAGGAACCTGGACGGAATGAAGTTAACGTATAGACGTACAAACACTGTAACTACCATCGCTCATGGTGGCTGAGAGGGTCGTCATGACGTGAAGGGTCATCATGGGTCATCCAAGAGCATTTAGCACGTTCATCCTTCACTACGGGACGTAAGCCGGCCTCATCCGGAGGTAGGTCTACCTGATGGAGAGATAGGACGACACTCTAAGTTCTGGGGCTCAACCCAGGATATTAGATGTTGATTCAGCCACATTAATGGGACGTTAGTTGGTTGGTTGCCCGGGGATTCAAGTCTGTTAACTGTCAGGGTAATAAATGGCCTTCAGTGCCCAAGATGTAATCACCAATCAAAAGCTGAACTTTCTACATTGCTGAGGTGATTAGATATTCATACGCTCTCTCTCTCTCTCTCTCTCTCTCTCTCTCTCTCTCTCTCTCTCTCTCTCTCTCTCTCTCTCTCTGTATATATATATATATATATATATATATATATATATATATATATATATATATATTCCTATGAATCCATGGGGAAAATGAAACACGATAAGTTCCTAAGTGCAATTTCGTGAAATAATCACATCAGGGGAGACATAAGAAATATATATATATATATATATATATATATATATATATATTATATATATATATATATATATATATATATATATATATATACGGCCCGAAGATAATGCATGTCGGTTATGCATTTACTGCACTCGTATCATAACTCATATATTACTTATTATTTCATCCTTGATGTAGACTTGACAAAATATAATGAAAACGGGCAGTTATGATATAGTGATTATTAAGGTTTTAAAATATAAAGTTCAAAGAGAAAAACATACAGATTAAATCAATTAACTTGGCGATAGCAATTTGAGCAATTTCGTCATTAACTACATCATACATTTTCATATTATTCGAAAGCCTCGTTGAAGATGTTTTCTAAAAATTTTCATATTGCTCAGAGGAGAACCATTGCCGAAAGACACCCTTCGCCTACGTTCATCAAAACTATGAAATCATGAAAGAAAACTAGAGTTAAGCCTGAGTGCGGAGTAGCCATTATGTAGACGATAATAACAGACAGGAGTCAGTTGTATCTGGCACACTGGAAATCTAACCTGGATATATGAACGTCACTGTTCGATACTCTCCTACATCCTGTCATGCTTCTACTCTTCCTTCGGTCCTTCTCTCTTTCCTATCCTCACAGCACCTCCCACACTCACTTTCTCCCACTGACACACACTGCCTGACGCTCGCACGACTTACAGTCTTTCTAAGGGACCAACTTCCTACACCAGCCAGCCCCGGCCGGTACGATAGGAGGGGAGGGAAGGTGTGTACATGTGCGTCCTCAAAGGTCACGTTATTGTACTTTGAGATGACTGTCGTGCTCTGGGATTGTGGCATCACACTATCATACCGCAATTATGTCCAAGGCTCATGTCATCATACTAAACGGTCTTGTCAATGTCTTTGATTCAAGTCATCATCGTACTCAATGGTCGTGACACCGTAACTCATGTCATCATACCAAATCTATCAACTGTTGTACTTCGTAGATCTGTCGCATGGGGGAGGGGGATTCTGACTTGATGAGCTATACATGTTTGATAACCGATATATCCATCAATATACATACATACAGGCATACTTTAAGGCCATGACAATGTCCTCAAGGACCAAATAATTGTACACGAGGGTCACTCTATCAAGGATCATTGTACTCATCAGACACTCATTATTGTGTGAAAATATTTGTATGGACCCTACATTCTTTCTTCAGTAGGTATGCAGAATACAGTCAGTGTCAAACATCAATGAAGTACGGAACTTGAATTTCGTATGTCATTCATGGCTGGACGATAAACATTATCCTATCAAACTGTGTCATCGTATTTCTAGAGCGAATTCAAACTTACTATTGCCACCAAACTGAATACTATGACATTTTACTTCTAAAATAATAAAATGAAAAATAATGCAAAATTAATGGTTAGATTAACTCTGGGGAGATTTGAATACTGACAACACATGTAGACAACATGATGGGCCAGGGACAACCGTTATCACCCGGTGAATACGATCACCTGATTGGCGGCTGACTGAATTTGCCAAATGTCACCAGATCCCTTGATTGTACCTGTTGGTACTGCATCTTTTACCCTTGTCTGCAGATTTATCTTTTACATTTCGTGTGTTCATGAAAACATACGTGAAATCTTTATATTTACGTTGCTCGAGACGGTAGTGGCAGCTGAACCAGCACGTCAGTTCGTCTCAAATCGTAATGTGCATACGCACCAAATCCGACCAAAATTTCTGACCTATCTCCCTCTCTTAAGGCAATATCAGCGACATGCAAGAGAAACAGGTGCAACAGAGGAGAGGCGTAGTCGCGCGTGGATAGGCGTGGGGTCTCCTTAACCGATGTGACGTGTGGGGTCACACGGGCTCCGTGTGGCGCGTGGGCGGGCGCGGGGTGGGTCATGCGGCGGCGTGTGGTAGAGTTGGAAAACATCAGTGCGGCAGGAGGTATAATACCTCAATGTGTTCCACGTTGCTGGAATCTTCACAGTAAAAAACTTCGATCCTTCACCAAAACTTGGAATATAACCAGTAAAGCGAAACTCACACACATGTCTAATCAAAGTCGTGCTACGAAACATTCGGAAAAATATTTAGTTTACGTTTTCTTTCAGTCGCTGACATGACAGGGGCGAAACCCTGCCCCCGTGATGGTTATTCATGAGAAATAAAATCCTGGGATAATTAACCTGAGTTCATCAGGTGTTTGCACACCAAGGCCAGCAAGGAGGGGAGGAAAGAAGACGGTGTTGTGAACCCAACAGTCGACCCTCGTATGACTGATGTCAACACAGAATGGCGGGAAACGAGTGATATTTACAAATGGTTACAGACAGAAACTGTGTTCAGGTAGTGGTGTAGGTGTTGGGTCAACCCGGGGGAGGGTGAACCTGTCCCTCCCACACTTAATTTCTCTCCTTTTATGAGGCAACAGAGAACCTTAGGCTGTACGATTTTTAAGCATGCTTATTATACTTATCATACTTGTCAACTCTGGTGAGTATTGCTACCACTCAAATGTCAACAATATTCATAATTTTCATTTACTGATATTATAAAGAGAACGTTTGATCAAGTCCAGAAATTAAGTAGATGCGTCTGAAAACATTTATGGGCAAAAGCGTGATTCATACGTTGCTACACCAGGATCTGTCCTACATACTGCAGTGTCGGCCACACCTGCAGCTACAGAGGGAACGGCAGACAGCCCGGATCTCACTAGCCTATCACCAACCCGCCTGCGAGCGCTTATTTCTTCAATGACGAAATTTACAATTTACAGAAAACTTGCCTAAAGGTCTTTCCGTGAACGTCCATCACATTGACGTTTCCCCACAACTACGCTAATTTAAGTCTATTTCCTTCTTAAGTAAGTATTTGTCTTCCTTACAAAAGCTGCATAGTTATATTAGGTTAATAAGGTCACGTTAAATCCGTGTTAAATCTATCGACGTACGAGTTCGATCAATTCTCATGCTTAAGACTTTTCATCAAATACCTGGGGTTTACTTATGCTAAAATCTAAGCACTTCAAGAATGGTCGTATTCTCCTATATTAATATTTACATCTTTCTTTTTTCCTTTAAGATTATCAAATATATAAAAACAAAATCCTTGCAAACTGTGATGAATTAAGTAGATATTCATCGTGACTACTACAGGAAAAGTTCGCTTCGTCAGGAGCGCTAACGGAGTACCGTCTTAGGTACACTTGTCAGTATTTGCTTTCCCTTCACTGCTGCACCTCCCGCATATGTACCTACTACCTTCCCTCCCGACACCCCTACAGAACTTTCACTGGCTGGAGTCCAATACCAACATTCGAACTAACATTTGCTGATAACCCACGAGGGGAAAATGAAACACAGGAAGTCCCAAGTGCACTTTTGTGTGTTTCACATCTTCCTAGGAGATAGAGAAATGAGATAGAAGGTTCAGAACAGGTTTGACGACACTAAATTTTATGACAGGCTCGTTGACAGACCCCGAAAAACACAAGCCATATAAACACACCTGTGTACCAACGACGACTTATACCTCCGCCTCTCCTATGTAGATAGATGAATGGCAATGGCAATCAGCTACTTAATCAAAACCCACTAATATTCATCGATATAATAAATCGTAAATCCCTCGTTCAACATAAATTTCACAAAATCTCAACATTACTAGGTCTTGTGAAAGAAATATATCTTACAGAAATGCCTGCCAACGTCACTGTCAACAAAGTTGTCATATCTGAATATATTTTAAAAGAACTGCCTGCCATCCTTCACTCTGTCAACCGGATTCTGACGCTTAACCGCCACTTCTATGACTACACTTAAAAAGAATTTCATTTCTAATGGAGGGGAACGTGAGGCCGGGGCGAGACACACAACTCAGCCCGGGGTGGGGAGGGGTCTGCTCCCAACCCGCCTCCCTCTCTCTCTCCCTCACTTTCACCGCCAGTTTAAATAATCCTCATCTTTGACGTCACGCTCTGCTACTCTCCTAAACACAAGTGTTCGCTCTATTGCAGAGAATTTCTCAGACTTAAGATCTTAAAATGCTGAAAGCAAAACGTTCGGTAAAATACTTTCTAATACGAGAAAAATGACGATAGCCAAGACTTTTACGTCGAGGCGGCGGACACCCGACCCAGCAGTGTTACCACCTCAAGGTGGAGCTTCAAACCCTCGCCTGCCCATCGCCCTCGGCGATGTTCAGTCCCTACTTTCACTGATGGGCGGCCCTGGGTAGGGAGGGAACCACCCTACTCTCACCACCTCCTGTGGCCCCAAGGCGTGGAGGGAACGACCCTACCTCACCAAGGGCCCAGGGCACCTCACCCAGAGACCGCTGCGGGGACACTCCCTGAGCAGGTGGTCTGGGGGTAGTGGTGGAGACCCATACAGAAGATCCCAGGGTCTGCGGTTCGGACGGGCCTGAGATAACGCACCGCGTCTCATTACATGTATATTTACCTGCTCCATGAAGTGCTACAACTAACGGAGCGACTGTAATGTTATACGTAAATAATTTAGCGTTAGCAGATTTGAATATTCAGAACACTGAGCCATTTACGTTTCTGAAGATGAAATGATATGGTAATGAGTATTAACCAACCAGCCTAACCTAAGCAACAGCTGCTTGAGCCTCGCCAAGCGACGTAATTCTTCGAGATAGAAGGAAAATTCCTTGTAGCCATATTACCATCACTTCCCCGTTATATTACCACCACTTCCTCGTAATATTACCACCACTTCCCCGCTATATTGTTACTACATCCCCACCATATTACCACCACTTCATATTGCCACCACTTCCTCTCCATAATACCACAAGTTAGTAGTTGTATTGTTACTATTTCCTGGCTATATCATTACTACTTCCTGGCTATATTTTTACCAATTCCTCGCCATGTAACCACCACTTCCTTGTTATATCATTACCACTTCCTCGTTACATCATTACCACTTTCTGGCTATAATATTACCACTCCCAGGCTATATTCTTACCAATTCCTCATTTAACCACCACTTCCTCGCTACACTATATTACCACTTCCTCACTACATTATAACTACTTTATGGCTATATTATCACCACTTCCTGGCTATATTCTTCCAAATTCCTCGCCATACACCACTTCCTCGCTATATCATCACCACTTACTGGCTATATTCTTACTAATTCCTCGCCACAAAGCCACCACTTCCTCACTATATCATTACCACTTCTTCGCTTCATTATTACCAATTCCTCGCCACATTATTAGCATATCCACGCCACACTGGCCACATCTGCAGCTGTCGGGCTACCCCCAACAGCTGTCAGGCCGCTACTCGACCATAACTTTCACTGGCTTATCCAGACCCCAAAGCCACTCTCGGCCTCCCATGTCCACCATCGCCTGGCAGGCCCACGCCCCTCCGCCGCCGAAACAGGTGTTCGCGGCAACTCTGAGCTGATGTGCTGAGTTGCATGACGTTACCGGACAGGGTCTTAGGCTGAAAGTGGAGAAATCTGATACCGTGTTAATTACCTACCTGTAGACGACTGTCGTTGAACAACTTATGAACGTCATCCACACACATAATCATCCGCGTGTGTTGGAGGGTTTTGTTCAACTATGCAAATCAAAAACACACTACAATGTAAGCGAGATATTAGAAAAAAAATAGTTTACACAACTTTTTGTCAAAAATTTCATGTGATTTTGGCCAATACCACTATTTCAGAAAGTATCGTACATTTTCATGATAACATCCTAAGAGCACATTTTCGAGGCATTCGTACATTAACAAACCCCACCCCGCCCCCCACCCACCCATCTCGATGGTTTGAGGTCCTTCCAGAAGGCATTCATCTCCTCACATCCAAGTGCTTGAGGTTCTCCTCTACGAAGGGAAACCCAATGCACACACCACAAGGACGGGTTTGGTTCTACCGAAGATGATCCTGGTAGCGTTGAGGCTTAACGGGTTGGAAATATGAACCAAACGCGAGTTCCCTGATCGTCACGACCACTTCTCTAAACATACACGACCACGGCGTATTTTACCACTGGACCCTTCTCATCATCGCCTGTGACACCTGCACTACTTCTGCTGCCTTTGGGTCTTCCAATCATAAGCTAATTTCAGTTACGTCCAACAAGGCAAAGGGCGATGTGTGTGTGTGTGTGTGTGTGTGTGTGTGGGGGGGGGGGGGGGATCAGGTGTTTGCTTTGAAGACTGTGTGAGACATACAGATGGATTTGTATGTGGCATTTATGGATCTAGAGAAGGCATATAGGATAGGGCTGATAGAGATGCTTTGTGGAAGGACTTAAGAATATATGATGTGGAAGGAAAGCTTCTATAAGCAGTGTTTTTTTTTTTATCAAGAGAGTTTGGCGCGTGTATGAGTGTGTTGAGAGGAGAGTGAGTATTCCAGGGGGAAGGTACATCTTCTACAGAAGTGTGTGTGTTGTAACCATGGCTCCGTAATCTTTATATGGGTGAGGAACGTCAATACAACGGCTAAGAGACAGAAGCAGGTGTTGCTTGCTTATGAAAAGGCGCTGTCGGAAGATTCGAGTGAGAAACTGCAAAACGTGCAGGAGGGTGCAAGGCGTGCAAGGAATATTCCAAATTAGAGCGATCTGGTTTACAGGGGACGACGTACTGTCAATGAATGGGCTGTACCAGAGCATATGATGCGACCGGGGTAAACCATGAAGAGGTCTGTGGGGCCTGGATGTGGATAGGAAGTTTGTGGTTTCGGTGCATTACACATGACAGCTGCAGAATAGATCTCAGCGAATGGTGTCATTTCGACGTCTGTTCCTGGCGCTTTCTCGGTAAAGTGGAAATAGCGACCATGCATGAAAGGAAAAAAAGAAAATGTAATATATATTCTTCAACATATAGTAAAGAAGGTGTTTAAAATACTTCGATTGATAGTAACCTGACGGTGTTAATCTATCCTAAGAGCTGATGAACCTAAAACCTCAATATGATTTAGAAAGTTATCGAATGATCATATTCTGGCTGCAGAACTATTAAAAAGTACGTCATTCCTTGACGTCCCAACAGACATAACGCATTTCTTAACAGTTGATATGAACTATTTGCATTAAGCCTTTTTGTGAAGTATTATGACAAACTTATCTAAGCAATATGATATTTCTTTAAAAAAAAAAATTAAATTGTGACTTTTAAGTATATTCTACGAAAGCAAAATGGTGTCCATGGGGATTTTAATCATATTCATACGTATTTCTTTTTTAAACGTCGAGTTCATCATTGTAGAAAACGGAACTCCATGTAATATATCTAGCCCCTTACATGTTTCCAAGCTAAACACAGTAGCTGTTCTGTTATGTAGACGTATTTATCCATCTTACCCTTATGTCTTGAACATGATGGTATACAACCCTTGGGCATGACGGTACGACCCGTGTGCATGATGGCTATGTCATCACACTCAAAGGTCGTACAGTCGTCCCCTTCAATCTTAAACGTTTCCATATTGCTTTCTACGTTTTGGTAACACTGCTTTACCCTCCCTCAGATGTTGCGGCGGCTGGGGTTGGCAGCGCTGCTGCTGGCGTCTCTCCTGCTGGCTGACGTCACAGCTCAGGACGAAGAAAACGAAGGTATGACATTTTCTTTGTGCACAACATATAATACTGACTCATTTTGCTTGCTGTCTACTTTAAGTCCTCTAACGTCAGCCATTCCTCCATATTTCAAAGATATGCTTTACATAGACCTCGTAAAATCGACTGCATAACATATGTACCTTTCATATTTC